>NW_017671764.1:216107-217019 GCF_001879085.1 Nicotiana attenuata
TATTCCCGTTTGCCTACGTCGTTGATCGACTGTTTAGATACAGGTTACAGGGTGCTTTGTTTGTTTTCTAAGATTGACTTGCGTTCAGGCTATCATCAGTTGAAGATTCGGGAGCCAGATATCCCGAAGACTGCTTTCAGGACTCGGTATGGTCATTACGAGTTCCTTGTTATGTCATTTGGGCTAACTAATGCCCCAGTAGCCTTCATGCATTTGATGCACAGTGTATTCCGACCATATCTCGACTCATTCGTATTGTATTGATAACATTCTAATATATTCCGGGAGTCGGGAAAATCATGAGCAGCACCTGAGGACAGTGCTTCAGACTTTGAGGGAGAAGAAATTATATGTTAAGTTCTCGAAATGTGAGTTTTGGTTGGATTCCGTGGCGTTCTTGGGTCACGTGGTCTCGAGTGAGGGTATTCAGGTGGATCCGAAGAAGGTGGAGGCTGTGCAGAGTTGGCCCAGACCATCCTCAGCTACAGAGATCCGCAGTTTTCTTGGCTTGGCGGGTTATTACCGTCGATTTGACCAGGGGTTTTCATTTATTGTAGCACCTATGACCAGACTGACCCAGAAGGGTGCTCCGTTCCAGTGGACGGAAGAGTGCGAGGAGAGCTTCCAGAAGCTCAAGACATCTTTGACTACAGCCCCAGTTTTGATATTGCCTACCGGTTCGGTGTCTTATACTGTCTATTGTGATGCCTCGAGAGTTGGCCTTGGAGCGGTATTGATGCAGGATGGTAGGGTGATTGCCTACGCGTCCAAATAGTTGAAGATACATGAGAAGAATTATCCTGTCCATGATCTTGAGTTAGCTGCCATTGTTCATGCCTTGAAGATCTGGCGTCATTACTTGTATGGTGTGCCTTGTGAGATATATACTGATCACCGAAGTTTGCAGCATCT
>NW_017671764.1:217965-250757 GCF_001879085.1 Nicotiana attenuata
GTGGGAGGATGTTAACGACCGGGCCGATCGTTTTTGGAATTTACGCCCCGATCCCCTATTAACTGCTTTCCCCAAGTTTATTCTGCTATTTCGATTTGCCGGGATGTTCGGTTTTATGTTCCGGAGAGTTTTGGGACACTTAATCCCTAAATGAGAGCTTAAGTGTTGGAAAGTTGACCGTAGTCAGAACAGTGTGAAGACGACCTCAGAATGGAAATCTGATGGTTCCGTCAGCTTCGTTGGGTGATTTCGGGGTTAGGAGTGTGGTCGGATTGTGTTTTGGAGGTCCGTAGCCAATTTAGGCTTAAAATGCCGAAGGTTGAAATTTTGAAGTTTCCGGTTCGATAGCGAAATTTTGATCCGAGGGTCGGAATAGAATTTCGAGAGTTGCAGTAGTTCCGTTATGTCATTTGGGATGTGTGTGCAAAATTTTAGGTCATTCGGACGTGGTTTGGTTGGGTTTTTTTATCAAAAGCGAAATTCGGAGGATTTTAGAAACTTAGGCTTGAATCCGATGTGTTTTGGTTATTTTGATGTTTTTTGGAGTGTTTTAAAGATTGGTAAAAGTTTGAATAAGGTAGTAGGCGATGTTTGTGCTTTTGGTTGAGGTTCCGGGGGCCTCGGGGTGATTTCGGATGGCTAAAGGGGAGTTTTGAGAAATGTTGCAGCTGCTGTATTTTTGCCGCTTCTGGTATTTTCGCATCTGCGGTTTGGGAACCGCAGATGCGACGCCGCAGAAGCGGCTAAGAAGACCGCACAAGCGGATTGTTGGCTTTCCTTCAGGCTCCGCATATGCGGAAGGAATACCGCAGAAGCAGTGGCACATCTGCGGAGGGAAAATCGCAGATGCGGCTTCAGGACATTTAATGAAAGTCATAGATGCAACTTAAGTTCCGCAGAAGCGGGACCGCAGGTGCGGTCCCAGTGCCCGCAAATGCGGAAATCGGTGGGCAGAACATAAATACCTGCCTTCACGAAATTTAGTCATTTTTCACCTCTTTGCAAACGGGAAGAAGCTTTTGGAGCACTTTTCAAGAGGAATTTTCAGAGGAGTCCATTGGGGTAAGGTCTTTGGTCCCAAAACTCGTTATTATAGTGATTTTTATCAGCCTAAGCATGAAAATTAAGGAAAAATAGTGGTAATTGTGGGATTTAGGGCTTGGGATTAAGAGACTTTGAAATGAGAATTTGAGGGGTCATTTGGGCTCCGATTTCAGTGTTCTTGGTATGTATGAACTCGTGAGAGTATGAGGATTCCGAAAATGTAAATTTTACCCTATTCCGAGATGTGGGACTGAGGGGCATTTTGGTCATTTTACCTAATTTCGTGTCTTAGCTTAGAATTTAATTATAGAATCAGTTATTTGAAGTGTTATTTACATTATGAAATTGAATTGAATAGATTTGGGCCATTTGGAGTTGGATACTCGTGGCAAATGCGTGGTTTCGGGTTGACTTGCACTTGTTCGAGGTAAGTGGCTTGTCTAACCTTCTGTGGGGGACTTTCCCCTTAGGATTGATATTGTGGTAATTGAAATGCCTTGTACATTAGGTGACGCGCATGTACTTGTGGTAATTGTTGGAAATCCGGTTTTTCTTTAAAATAGCCTTGAATTGTGTTCTTCCTTTTCTTGCTTACTCTGTTTGGACATTTAACCTGCTGTAGCTGAGAGAAACATGTCTACTTGACTAAATTGCTCTATTTGCCTTAGCTGCCTTAATTGTATTACGTGAATCATGCTAGGTTAGGATTACCTGCTTCACTTTGATATGAAATTGATTGGATTGAATTTTTGTTGTTGCTGTGTATTTACTTTGGGACTACGGAACGGTATTCCGGGAGATCCCCCTGCACTTTTACTTTGGGACTACGGAACGGTATTCCGGGAGATCTCCCTACACTTTTACTTTGGGACTACGGGACGGTATCCCGGGAGCTCCCCTGTATGTTTACTTTGGGACTACAAAATTGTATTCCGGGAGATCTCCCTGCACATTTATGCGTTGGACTACGGGACTGCACCCGGAGATTCACTGGAGATGATATTTATATTTGGGGACTACAGGACGGTATCCTGGGAGATCCCCAGTTGTTATCTTGGAGCTGAGTTGTGTTCTTTTACTGTATTTTACTTGCCTCTGTGATAGTTGTTGCTGTCCTTTATATCTTGTGTTACTCACTTACACTGTTATTTCACACTATTAAACCTTATATCTTATTTAGCCTCAGTAGGGCCCTGACCTTCCTCGTCACTACCCAATCGAGGTTAGGCTTGGCACTTACTGAGTACCGCTGTGGTGTACTCATGCCCTTCCTGCGCATGTTTTTCATGTGCAGATCCAGGTATCTCTACTCAGGCTTATCATTCTTGAGGCGAGACGGTTCTACGGGACTTCGAGATATATCTGTCCGCAAACTGAGGAGTCTCCTTCTATTCTTGCATTTAGTGTTTAGCCCTTCTGTACTTTATGTTCTTGATTAGACATTCCGGAGATTAGAGCTATGTAGTGTTTTTCTCAAATTGTGGATCTCTGAGTTTCCGGGTTTTGGGATAGTGTATCAGACTTTGGAAAGTTGTGTTTATATGCCAAGCAGCATTTAAATACTATTTCTTTCAGTTATTCAGCTTTTGATTATTTATTCCGCAAGATTAGTTGTTTATTCGTATTATTAGGCTTACCTAGTCGTAGGGACTAGGTGTCGTCACGATTGTTCACGGAGGGCGAACGGGGTCGTGACATAGGTCTTGAGGATAACTATCCATTGATGTAGGTATTTCAGTGCGGTGGTGGTTGGAGCTTCACAAATATATGGCAGCTAGGGTTTCCTAGATCTAAAATTCGTGGACTTTGAGGGGGTTTTGAAGGATTTGGTTTGAAGATATGAAAATAAGAGGTGTTTTGAGATTACATGGTGATATTTTAGGGGTCTTTGGACCAACCTCCATGATGGCGGACGGTGGCAGAGGTGGCGGCGAGTGAGCGGCGGCTGGAGAGAAAGGGGAGAAGAGAGAGAGAGATGTGTGAAAGATTTAGGGTTAACAAATGAGGCAAAAATCTAATTTTCAGCTTTTACATTTTAGTTGAGGACAAATTTAGACAATTAGATTAAGATGGATGAATGTCCATGATAGATTTTTATTTACTAAACCAAAACGACGTGGTTTTATCTTGAAACCACGTCGTTTTAAATCCTCCCATAGCAGCCCCTGTCCTGCACTCTTGGCCACTTTCTCTTTCAAATTTGGCCCAATTTCTTCCTTAATCCTACTTATTAAACTAAACTTACACAAAAAAATAAATTAATTAAATAACTTATTCAAATAATCAATTAACTAGATTAATTCACCAATTGAATAGTTAGTTAATTCCTAAAATGCGCAAATGAAGGAAGAACTATTTTTCTTTAGAAATTTTTATGATAGGAAACATGCAATTAAAGACATGAAATTGATAAAAATAATTAAAATATAAAACACTAATGAATCTAGGTGATGTTAAAATAGTGCAAAAATTAGGTATTCACAGCTGCCCCTCTTCGCTAGAGAACATGACGAGTTTTCGTTGATCGGGTCCAAGCCTACACTACTATTGAGTAGCGAGGGTGGTCGATGCAGTTTTAACCCAACTAGGTTGGGATCGAATCCACAGGGAGTTAATGTTTGGAATTAGGTTTATATCTAAACTAGATGCGGGCTTTGAGTCTAATTACACTTCCACAAGTTTGGGTTTGATTTCTACTTCTAACATTACTCTAAAGATTGCAATGATTGAAACTAACGACAATATTTTTGTTGTTGTTTTTCAAGTGTTTAAAGAGACTAGGGTCGTGACTTCTACCTAGGTGGATCTAACGGGTAGCAAAATCTAGCGCAAGCTTGACTAGTTGAGATTGTAATATAGCTATCACACCCAGGTACTCACTTTATACCTCTCGGTAGTTTGAGTGATTTTTTCCAATTTGGCTTTTTCAAGTCCAAATGGGTATTCATATAAATCAAGTGATATTAGCTCAAGTCTGGTACTACTCTCTCTAGGTTTAACCCTTTAATTGGGGCTATCACTTTCTTGAGTTCACCCCACTTCCTTGTTAGCCTAGTTGTCCTAGACTTAGTCCCTCTTCTCAAGTAGAGACTAAGTCATAAAGTCATGAATCAATGTTTGCAACCATTAATTCTATAGTTCTAGCAAGAACTAGGCTAAATATCACTAATCCATTCACATTGAAGCCCTAAAATCAAATACCCATTAAATACCCATACTAGGGTTGGGTCACAACCCTAGCTATGGGTTTATCTACTCATGGAAATAACAGAAATTAAAGATGAAATGAAGTTAAAATCCATAATATTAATTTACGGAAAGAAAATGTAATGTTAAGAGATGAATCAAGTACAAAATTTCTTAAAACAGAATGCTCAACCGTCTCACGTGCTCATACAAAACATAACATAACCTAAAAATGACAAAAAGTTCTATTTATACTAAGCTAAAAATATCTGACAAAATTGTACCTACGGAGGTTATGCGACCGCATAATTCTGAGTGCTGCCGCACTCTTGCTTTCACGGCCGCATAATTCTGATGCGGTCCGTATTTTTCTCTTTTAGATCTGGGTTGAGCTGAACTTTTGCAGACCGCATAATTCCAAGTGCGGCAGTGCTCCAGATTATGCGTCTGCATACAAGTGATGCGGTCCGCACTTGCTTGAGTTTGGCTTGAAATAAACTCTCTAATTCTTCATCTTGCGGACCGTACAATTTCAATCGCGGGCGCACAAGGGACATCCACGACCGCACAATTCTGCTGCGGTCCGCACTCCTCTCTTTTGCCCAAGTTGCCAGCTCTCTGAATCTCCCTTATGCAGACCGCGTAATTTTGATCATGGCCGCACCATAGCTTTTGCGGCCGCACAATATTGGTGTGGTCCATGCTTCAGGCTTCTTTGTCCAGTCTTTGTCTTGTTCATCTTTTGACTCCTTTGTGAGTTGGTTTTGATTTCTTTGGCTCATTTTGAACAATTCCTGCAGGCAAGTACATTTCATTAGTTTTCGGGAATACCTTCAAACATTTTTGGCCTAAAACACAAGTAAAAGAGAGCAAATAATAGGTTAAAATCCCTACTTATCATTCGTGCAAAGAAAAGTGAACAACATGGCTAATTTTTGCTCACATATCACTCCAATGGAAGCAATTTTTGAAAAACAATGACCGAACCTTGCTTCTGAGGTTGCCTACATATTCTTGTTTAGGGGAATCAGGTCTGTGAAATTTTGAGAAAATTTGGTAGCTGAGACTACCAGACACTGGAGTTAAGAATGTTGTCGTTGTTGTTGTTGTTGTTGTTACTGTTACTTGCTGCTTTCATCAAAAGAAAAAGGAGAAGAGAACTACATATGCCTCCAAACTAAGAGTACAAAATTCCTATCTATGTTGTCTTCTGGAGTCAAATCTTGATTCTTGACCTGCTCGCTTGCGTTGACCTTAGATTGGATCTTGATGCTCTTTGAAGAAAAAATTATGACTCAATCTCGGTCACTCGCTTTCTTGATCCGAAATTGAGAAGCTGAATCTTGAGAAGTTGGGTTGCTGACACATTATCAAAATCCACTCCAACTATCTTGTGATCGAATGTCTTCTTTCTTTTGATGATAACTGAAAGGGCAAACTTTAATCATCATAACATGTGCTCTACAGCAGGGCCTGCAAAGCCATCAAAGGTGAACAAAATTTTCTTCCCTAGTTTGGCACTGAGAAAATTTTGTGAGTTATTGGGGAAAGCTGTAGATCAGCTTATTTTATTTGAAAGACGCAAAAATGAAACAAAAGGCTCCGAAAAGGATGTTCTTATCTTAGGTGTAAAATTGATAATACTTAGACTTAGGAGGTGCATCTCCTATGGGTTTCATTGGAATGACTGCGAGATTGAAGGACCCGAACTAGGAATTGCATCTCCTAAGATTAATTATTCATATTAGGAAGTGCGTCTCCTATTAGAATGAATAGGGTTGAATCAAGCTAGGAAGTGCGTCTCCTACGAGTGAGGTTCAAAGACTCAAAGTAGGATGTAACGACCCGGCCGGTCGTTTCATGAGTTATCGCTTCGTTTTCCCCATTTTTGCTTCTATTTGCTTTATTTGTCGGTTCTATAGGTGATCGGATTTGTTGGCTCGGGTTCGGAAAGGTTTTGAGAAGGTTTGAGACGCTTAGTCTCTTTTAAGAAAGCTTAAGTTGGAAAAGTCAACCGGATGTTGACTTATGTGTTAGAGGGATCGGATATGAGTTCCGATGGTTCGGACAACTGTGGGAGATGATTTGGGACTTAGTAGTGTGATCGGAATGTGTTTTGGATGTCCGAAGTAGATTTAGGTTTGAATTGGCGAAATTGAGTTTTTGGCGTTTCCTGGTTGATAGGTGAGATTTTTACATAGGGGTCAGAATGGAATTCCGGAAGTTACAGTGGCTCCCTTATGTCATTTGGGATGTGTGTGCAAAATTTCAGGTCATTCGGACGTGGTTTGGTATACTTTTTGATCAAAAGCGGAATGCGGATGATTTTAGAACCATAGGCTTGAATTCGATGTGTTTTGGTGGTTTTGATGTTGTTTGAGGTGTTTTGAAGGTTGGTATATGTTTGAATGGATAAGACTTGTTGGTGCTTTTGGTTGAGGTCCCTGGTGCCTCGGGGTGATTTCGGATGGTTGACGGTAGGTTTGGAATTAAGTGAGAGCTGAAGCCTTTTTGGTTGCTGTCATAACCGCATCTGCGATTGAAGGATCGTAGGTGCGACCCCGCAGATGCGGGTGACAAGTCGCAGAAGCGGAAGAGGCCTAGGAAGGCTGTGACCGCAGAAGCAGTTGATTGACCACACCTGTGATGGCGCAGGTGCGGAGTGAGCATCGCAAATGCGATTTTGGCCGTTTAAGTGGAAACCGCAGGTGCGGCGCTTGGGACCGCTGAAGCGGTCACGCAGGTGCGGCCTCTGGACCGCAGGTGCGAAAAGCCTCGGTCAGAATGTTTATATTACTTTCTTCGCGATTTTAAGAGGGTTTCACCATTTTTTAAAGCGATTTCGGGAGTTTTGAGCGATTTTTGAAGAAGGATTTCAAGGGAGCTTCATTGAGGTAAGGATTTTGGACCTAAAACTCATTCCTATTGTATTAATTCACGGATTGGGGCTGAAATTAATGGAATTTAAGCGAAAAATGGAGGAACTAGGGCTTAGAAACTTAGGCCTTTGATTGAGGATTTGAAAGACCATTTGTGGTCGGATTATGGAACTTTTGATATGTATGAACTCCTGGGGTGATAAGGTATCTAATGATGTAAAATTTATCAAATTCCGAGATGTGGGCCCGGGGTTCGTGTTTTGGTAATTTCAGGATTTGCGTTGTTTTCGATTATTTTCGAGTGGGCTTTGTCCCTTTAGCATAATTTGATGGTTACGTTTTGATTTTGGTAGATCCGGAGCATCCGGAGGCTGATTCGAAGGGCAAAGGCATCGCGAGCTAGATTTTGGGCCAGATTGAGGTGAGTAATGATTTTAAATGCAGTCCTGAGGGTATGAAACCCCAGATTACACAGCGTTTGGCTATGTTGAGGTGATGCACACGTTAGATGACGAGCGTGGGGTCGTCCACCATTGGGGATTGTGACTTAGTCCGTCCCGAATGACTATTTTATTGCGTATTTGATAGCTAATTGTTTGATATTATTATGTTTTGGGCTAAATGCCATATTTGGGCTTCGTGCCAACTGTTGGGACCCTTAGGGGCTTTACTGATATTTTTCCTTACTGTTTGATTTCATACTTGTGCTCAGTCCTGCCATATTTTACTGCTTTCAAAACTCAGCCATGTTACTCTGTTTTAATCACTTTAAATGATATTTTTAAAGATATTTTGAGCTGAGCATCATGTTTACTGTTGCCCGAGGGGCTTATAAGATTCTGACTGAGTAAGGCCGAGGGCCTGTATTGTGAGGTTACTTTTTGGTCGGGCTGCATGCTGCAGCGGTGATATACTGATTATGATAATAAGGCTGAGGGCCCGAGATTGTATGCCACAAGGTGGCTTATGATTGATATGAGACCGAGAGCCTGTTTATGATGGCACGAGATGGCTTGATATTGTGCTTGGGCCGTAAGGGGCCCCTCCCGGAGTCTGTACACCCCCAGTGAGCGCGGGTACCCATTGTGATATGAGATATAGCCCGAGGGGCTAGTATTGTTCTATGTTATTTCCCGAGGGGCTGATTCGGTTGTTATTGTGCCCGAGGGTTAGTTCTTATGTGTTTACCTTTCCTAGCTGTGTTTCCTCTATTTGTTTAACTGCTTAAAAGGTGTTTTATGAGATTTCACTGTTTTATTGTATCTACGATTTTGTTCTGCCTCTTATAGCTTATTGTTGTGTTTAACGTGATTTTATGTCGCTCAGTCTTCATTTATTGTTATTACTCATTGAGTTGGAGTACTCACTTTACTCCCTGCACCCCTATGCGTAGATTCGGGCGATACAGGTCCTGCTAGCGAGGGTTGAAAGCTGTCCAGCAGATTTTAGGAGATTCACTAGGTAGCTTCCCGGCGATTCGCAGCCCCGTGCATTCTCCCTCTATCTTATTTCCTTTCTGATTCAGTTATGTAGCAGTGGAATAGACTTTCAAACTTGTAGTATTATTTTAGATGCTCATGACTGGTGACACCCCGATGTCGGGCTGTGCTGGTTTTGTTTTCGCATATTGAACTATTCACTGTTTATTTTGGGATTTTATTTCTGTCAAAGATTCAGTATTTGTCATTTTAATTGCTTAATGTGAATTGGAAGTGTGTCGGCTGGCCTTGTCATCACGAGAGGCGGCATCACGACCGGGTCTGGGTTTAGGGTCGTGACAAGTTGGTATCAGAGCCTAGGCTACATAGGTCTCATGAGTCATGAGAAGGTCTAGTAGAGTCTCGCGGATCGGTACGGTGACGTCTGTATTTATCCTCGAGAGGCTGCAGAACCTTTAGGAAAATTCCATATTCTTGAAATTCTTGTCGTGCGAATCTGTTGATCCGAGTACTAAACTTCTGTTATTCTATTCTCTCACAGGTGGTGAGGACACGAGCGACCGTTCAGGATGGACAACAACCAGTACCACCAACTGGAGCCGCTAGAGGCCGAGGACGCGGTCGAGGCCATGGTAGGGGCAAGGGTACAGCCCACACAGCAGATGCGGCAGCACCTACAGATCTACCAGCCGTCCCAGTTCAGGAGCACACCCCAATTGTGGACACTCCAGCAGCACCAGCTCAGGCACCAGCTGTGCCCATTGTGATTCCGGGTCTTCAGGAGACTTTGGCCCAGATTTTGACGGTATGTACGAGTCTTGCTCAGGCGGTCGCAGTCTCTACTGCCGCAGCCACTTCTCAGGCAGGGGGAGGCTCTCAGACCCCCGCCGCCCGCACGCTCGATCAGGTGGTTCAGGGTTTGCATACACCGGAGGCACCACTAGCCCAGCCGGTGGCAGCTGCTCAGGTTACGTAGCTCCAGTTATGCCAGAGGATGAGCAGCGCATATTGGAGAGGTTTGGCAGACTCCAGCCTCCTACTTTTAGTGGTGCTGAGGGTGAGGATGCCCAGGGTTTCTTAGACAGATGTCAGAGGATTCTTCGCACCGCGGGTATTCTGGAGACCAGCGGGGTTGCATTCACGACCTTTAAGTTTACCGGAGCTGCCTTCACTTGGTGGGAGGCATATGAGAGGCGTAGGCCTGTTGGTTCGGCACCTCTGACTTGGCAGCAGTTCTTCGCTCTATTTTTGGAGAAGTATGTCCCACAGTCCCGTAGGAAGGAGCTGCGCAGGCAGCTCGAGCAGTTATGACAGGGGGAGATGACTGTTACTCAGTACGAGATGAGGTTCTCAGAGTTAGCTCGCATGCTATTTGGCTGGTTGCTATGGAGAGAGAGAGGATCAGGAGGTTTGTTGATGGTCTCACCTACCAGCTTCGGGTTCTCATGACTAGGGAGAGAGTGTCAGGTGCTATGTTTGAGGAGGTTCTGGATATTGCACGTGATATTGAGTCAGTTCGTCGCAAGGAGCGCGAGGAGAGTGAGCCAAGAGGCCTCGAGGTCATGGTAGTTATGGGGGCGCTCCTCCGAGGGGCCAGTATCAGCACGACAGAGGCCGTCAGTTCAGGCATGCTCAGTCAGCTCGCCCAGGTTATCGTGGGGTATCGTCAGGCGGGTTCACACGGTTCTCAGCAGGGTCATTCCTCACTCAGTGCACTTCCAGCCCAGGGTTCGTCCCATGCTCCATCAGTTCAGGATTCTTCTATGCCAGGTGCGTCTGCTAGTCATTACGGTGCTAGGGTTTCCCATCAGTCCCCGTCTCCAGCACCCAGGAGTTTGCTTATGATTTGTGAGAGATGGGTTACATGTGGAGGAAGTGTCCTCGTCGTCTTGGGGGCATCTCAGCAGAGGGGTCAGCCATCAGCCTCAACCCAAGCCACTTCAACCCACCCAGCTAGCTAGTGGAGGCAGTCATTTCTAGGGGCTTGCCCCAGAGGGGGAGGGTTGGATCCGGGTCGGTGGTTTAGGCCCGGTTCCGTACTGCACTTCCAGCTAGTCCTGATGCGATTGCTTCAGATGCGGTGATTACAAGTATTATCTCAGTCTGCCGCTGGGATGCTTCTGTGTTATTTGACCCTGGTTCTACCTTCTCTTATGTGTCGTCTTATTTTTTCCATTATTTGGATATGCCTTGCGATTCCCTCGTTTCTTCTATTCATGTCTCTACGCCGGTGGGCGATACAGTTGTGGTAGACTGTGTGTACCGGTCGTACGTTGTGTCTATTGGGGGTCTGGAGACCCGAGTGGATCTATTGTTATTATATATGGTGGACTTTGATGTTATTTTGGGCATGGATTGGTTATCTCCGTGCCGGGCTATTCTAGACAATCATGCCAAGACAGTAACGTTAGCTATGCCTGGTGTGCCACGAATTGAGTGCCGAGGTTCGACCGATTATGTTCCCAGCAGGGTTGATTTCTTTCTTGAAGGCCCAACGTATGGTTGGGAAAAGTTGTCTTTCATACTTAGCATTTGTGAGGGATGTCAGTGCAGAGACTCCCAGTATTGACTCTGTTCTAGTCGTGAAGGATTTCCCCGATGTGTTTCTCGCAGACCTGCCGGGCATGCCACCGGATTGGGATATTGATTTTGGTATTGACCTGGTGCAGGGCACTCAGCCCATTTCTGTTCCACCATAACGTATGGCACCAGCGAAGTTGAAGGAGTTAAAGGAGCAACTTCAGGAGCTCCTTGACAAGGGGTTTATTCATCCAGTGTATCACCGTGGGGTGCGTCAGTTCTTTTTTGAAGAAGAAGGATAGCACGATGAGAATGTGCATTGATTACAGGCAGTTGAACATGGTAACAATTAAGAACAAGTATCCTTTGCCTCGTATCGATGATTTGTTCGACCAGCTTCAGGGAGCGAGAGTGTTCTCGAAGATTGGTCTCCGCTCAAGTTATCACCAGTTGAAGATCAGGGACTCAGATATACTTAAGACAGCTTTCAGAACCCGATATGGTCATTATGAGTTCTTGGTGATGTCTTTCGGGCTGACCAATGCCCCAGCAGCGTTCATGCATTTGATCAACAGCATGTTCCGGCTGTATCTCGACTCATTTGTCATAGTCTTCATTGATGATATTCTGGTATACTCGCGTAGTCAGGAGGAGCATGCAGAGCATTTGAGAGTGGTGTTGCAGAGATTGAGGGAGGAGAAGCTTTATGCAAAGTTCTTCAAATGTGAGTTTTGGCTCAGTTCAGTGGCTTTCTTGGGGTAGTGATGGTATTCAGGTTGACCCGAAGAAGATAGAGGCAGTTCAGAGTTGGCCCAAACCGTCCTCAGCCATAGAGATTCGCAGTTTTCTTGGTTTCACGGGTTATTATCGCCGGTTTGTTCAAGGATTTTCATCTATTGCATCGCCCTTGACCAAGTTGACTCAGAAGGGTGTTCCATTCCAGTGGTCTGATGAGTGTGGGGAGAGCTTCTAGAAGCTCAAGACTGCTTTGACCATAGCTCCAGTGTTAGTATTGCCATCAGCTTCAGATTCTTATACCGTGTATTGTGATGCTTCGAGAGTTGGCATTGGGTGTGTTCTGATACAGGAGGGTAGAGTTATTGCTTATGGTTCTCGTCAGTTGAAGCCTCATGAGAAGAACTACCCTGTTCATGATTTCGAGTTGGCTGCCATTGTTCACGCGTTGAAGATTTGGAGGCCTTATTTGTAAGGTGTGTCTTGTGAGGTGTATATCGATCATCGTAGCCTCCAGCACTTGTTCAAGTAGAAGGATCTCAATCTGAGGCAGCGGAGGTGGTTGGAGTTTCTTAAGGATTATGACATTACTATCTTGTATCACCCGGGGAAGGCCAATGTGGTGGCCGATGCTTTGAGCCAAAAGGCAGTGAGTATGGGGAGTTTGGCATATATTCCAGTTGGGGAGAGACCTCTTGCAATTGATGTTCAGGCTTTGGCCAATCGGTTCGTGAGGTTGGATATTTCGGATCCCAGCAGGGTATTGGCTTTTGTGATTTCTCGGTCTTCCTTATATGAGCGCATCAGAGAGCACCAGTATGATGATCCTCATTTGCTTGTTCTTAAGGACAGAGTTCAGCATGATGATGCCAGAGATGTGACTATCGGTGATGATGGAGTGTTGAGGATATAGGGCCGGATATGTGTGCCCAATGTAGATGGGCTTCGGGAGTTGATTCTGGAGGAGGCCCATAGCTCGCGGTATTCCATTCATCCGGGTGCCGCAAAAATGTGTCAGGATCTGAGACAGCATTGTTGGTGGAGAAGAATGAAGAAAGACATCGTGGGATTTGTAGCTCGGTGTCTCAATTGTCAGCAGGTGAAATATGAGCATCAGAGACTGGGTGGCTTGCTTCAGCGGATAGATATTCCAGAGTGAAAGTGGGAGCGGATCACCATGGACTTTGTAGTTGGGCTTCCACGCACTTTGAAGAAGTTCGATGCTATTTGGGTGATTGTGGATCGGCTGAGTGATCGCTGCCTACTCCGCACTACTAAAAAGTAGGAAGAGAGGGTCGCAATAGCTTTTACCCGATTTGTGGGCCGGGATCGATTTCCACAGGGAGCTAGGAATGGAGTCGAGTATCTATCTAGCTTAGGATTGCGTGTATGATCTTAATTGGTCTTCTAATCATTTCTTGATTTTCTTTATGATTCTACTATTGTCAACTACTAATTATAAATGCAGCTAGATTATGCTAAACGAGAATTGCTATAAGTTGTATCTAATGGTTTGAAAGGCACTAGGGTGGCGACTTTCACCTAGGTGGCTAATTAACGGGTAATTGCATCCAATGCACGATTGACATGATTGGGGAAATATGTTATAACCGTTGCTCGATACTACCCACTCTACACCTCTCGGTAGAAAGAGTGGGTTTTGCCCAATTGACTCTCTCGAGACCAATTAGGTATGCATATTTGCCCTAGCAACTAAGGTTCAAGTCGGGTAATTACTCTCTCGAGGTTTAACCCTTAAATTGGGACTATCAAATCTCTTGAGTCCATCCCAATACCTTGTTGAGTCAATTTTGGAGACTTAGGCTCTCTTTCTCAAGAGGAGCCAAGTCAACTTAGCACAAACTAGTGTTTGCAACCACTAATTCATAAATTAAACCATAAATTTGACCCAAATAACAAACACCCATAATCAATCTAACCTTAAATCACAACACCCATCAATTACCCACACTAGGGTTGAGCCACAACCCTAGCTAATGGGTTTAGCTACTTATGCTTGAAGATAAAATCAGAGAAATAGATGAAGAGAAAGACATAATATTAAATTACTAAAGTAAATATAATTATTCAATTGCTAAAACTACGTTAAAATGCCCAAAATGGCTTCTCACGAGCGCAGCTACTGTTCTGTAATATCTGATGCCCTAAAAAAATGGAAAAATGTTCTATTTATACTAAGCTGGAAAAACTGGACAAAAATGCCCCTGCGGGGTCAGTGCGGATCGCACAAAATGGTGTGCGGCCACACTAGGCTCTTGACTCTGAAAAATCAACTCTCTGAACCCAGGCTCCGCGGACCGTACAGAATGGACTGAGGCCGCGGAGACATCTAGCGCGGTCCGCACAAACACGACCGCGGACCGCACAGGCTTGATCCTTAGCACTTGGCATCTCTCTGAAGTTTGCTTCCGCGGACCACACAAAATGATAGTGCGGCCGTGGTGCCTCAATGCGGACCGCACAAAACCTTCTGCGGCCGCACTACCTTGATGCCCGAAAATCTAACTCTCTGAATCTCCCTAGTGCGGACCACACAAAGTGTAATGCAGCCGCACTAGGTCTGTTTCTCTTCAGTTTTGTCTTGTCTTTGGTACTTGTGCAGGTTTCACTCCTTTTGAGTCGATCTTTGACATCTCGTCACTTTGTTGCTCAAACCTGCAATCAAGCACAACTTATGAGCCTTTCGGGACTATTTTGTAAGAATTTATACTCAAAGCGTAAGCAAGAAGGAGGATGAAACACGTCAAAATCCCTAGTTATCAACTCTCCAAACTTAAGCTTTTGCTTGTCCTCAAGCAAACAAAATAAGACCCTCCCCTTTTTAGGTAAAATCCAAGAATTTTCAGCTATCGTAAAGTAACCTCAACTAGCATCAATTGGGACTAACAATTGCCCTCAATACAAATGAATCATCAACAACATTTAACCTTTGAAAAACCATGGATCAAGTGTGACACAAGAGCTTTAAGAGTTGACTCAACACATCAAAGAACTCTTTCAATTACTTTAGTCACTGTGGAACCCAAACTCACATATCCTCAACTCCCCCTAGGCAAACCTCACCTTTAGAATAATGGCACACAAAACGAGGTTAATGGGAATTCACTTATCTCTCTCAAGGAAAGGTCACAAGTCCGGCTCTAGGTACCATATGCTTGCCCCTTTTGTAAGTATCCACTAATGTAAGTTTCATTCAACTCAAGATCATATAGGGCTTTTGTGGAGTCATTATAAAGGCTTTTGGTTTAGGGTAGGTCATGTTTTTGTTCAAGTGGGTTCCATCTTCCCTTAAGCACTTCTTTTGATTCATTTGGCACAATTCACTTGACTCTTTGAGTCATTTCACTTCTTTCTAAGGGGTTAGAGAGACACATTGTCACTTTTTGTTATGCATTTTTGTCTTTTTGCTTTTCTTTCTTTTTCATTGCCTTTCCTTTTCTTCACTTTTGTGCCTTTTTACCACTTTTTTGCAATCCTCGTCTCTTCCCCCAAACTTTCACTTTTGCCATGTGCTAAAGGAAAGTTTTGGGGTGTCAAGAGAGGGTATCTTTTAGAACGGGTATAGGCTTGTATCATGGTTCTTGAAAGAAAAAGGTGTAAAGCTCAAAAGGGTTAACTAGGGATCTTATCATTGGTAGGCTATGGATTTGTTCAACCTATCATTTGGATCAAGGAGAGCCTGTAATCACGCCTCAAGTCAAAATTCACTTGGGATTTCGCCTCAACAAATATTCAAGGCAAGTTCTAGACCAATGGCTCGGGACTTGGACTTGCAATTCAATTACTCACCACACAAGCTAAGGGATTGCTAAAGACATAAAGTCGGGGGCCCACAACGACCTTAGATACGATTTGAGCATACAATGGTCCCGAAAAACCACTTGATGATTATCGGTCAACACAAGAGTCCCAAGGTCACGACTTTTACCATCCTAAATACAACAATTTGTTTTTGACCATAAGATCAAAGGCAAATGTGCAAGGCCCAAGTGAAGCTTTACTTGAGGTACCCTTAACTACAAACTACTAAAAATAAAAAGAAAAACGGACTCAAACCCCTAAGAAGGTTGTCACGCCATCTATCATTGGAAAGAGCCACTCGGTTCACACAACACTTCACCTTTGGAAAGAACCGTGGCATTAAGAAAACCAAAGGCTTATTGCAAATTTCAAAAATAAGAAGCTACGAATCACAAATAAGAAGCTAAAACGAAAATTTTTTGCGGAAAATAGAATAAATATATACAAGAGGGGATTTGAATATACAATAGACGGGATGAATATATACAATGAAATGTAACTTTATATACAGACCAAAGGAAAGATAAAAAGTGCGATAAAAGAAACTAAATATAAAATTATATACAGACCAAATGAAAATCAAGAAAGCATAAAATGGTATCAATATATACAGTCATCCAAAAATGAAGGGCGCACCCCCTCGAATAAAAGCTGGCATCGTCCCCAATGCCAACTAGTCCAAATATGCACCAAAAAGATAGAAAAAGGATATAGAGGGCTCCCTAAGTCGTGTCTGTTTGCATAGGATCATGGATGGTCCCTGGGTCCTTTGTGTGCTCGGGAACCTCAGACTGGTCCCTGGTGGTCTGCTCCTCAGCTACTGGAACCTTAGCCTGGACCTCGACAGGCTGTAGAACTGGTACATCCTGCGGCTGACTGGAGGAAGCCTCCTGTGGGTTCGCCAATTGGATGATAGCATCATCTGCTCTAGGGATCATCCTCCTCCTCTTCGGAGGCCTCTAGGTCTGCTCCGGCTGTGGATGAGCTGCTGGGACTGGATCATCTAGCAACAGGTCCAAAGGCAGCTGGTCTGCCTTCAGTCTATCAACATCTGCCCGCAGCTCCTTTACGGACTCCTTGGAGGCCAGTGTCTTCCGCAGCTTCCTATGCTCCTTAGCAAGCTCCTTGAGAGCCTTGCTATGTGAATCCACTGCCTTTGTGAGCACAGCCTGAGTGCCGAGGATCTTCTTCTAGTTCTCAAGTATCTCTTTGAGCGCATCCTCGATTGATTGGGGTACCTGTGGGGCTGGTGGAGCTGACTGAGCTGCTATAGTAGCAGTCAATGTGGACAACTTAGATGACGCTGTGGACATCCAGTTGCTGATACTGGCAAGGGCCTGGCTCAGTCGGTGGGCAATGATGGGATGGGCCCGGCTAGATGGAATCTCCGGGGCTGTTGATGTGGAAGGGCCAGGAGGAATGGCTGCAGAAGTGGAAGGTCCGGGAGGCATATCAGCAGAAATGGAGGTAGGCTCAGCAGGGACCTCTACCACAACTGGCTCTTCAGACTGGCCAGTTGGGGCAGAAGTAGGGACTTTGTAGTTCTTGTCCTTGGGGTTATCATTCCCCTTCAAGCTATACCAGGAGAACGGGGCTGTCGCCTTGACCTTGATGTCATAGGGCTTCTTGTCCACCTCTAAGTCCCGAAAGTACATGGTGAGAGTGCTAGGAAAAGGGTAGTTCCGATCATGCTCCACTCCCACTAACGAGATAATGCGGGACATCATATTCCCCACATTTATGGGGTACCCCGCCATAATTGAAGCAACCAACACAGCCCGGTGGAGAGGAAGGGTCTGGTCATGTGTAGTAGGGTCCAACCGGCTGCACACAAAGGTCTCCCAGCCCCTAGCCTCAAAGTTCAGGGTCCTCCTCAAGATTTTCACCCCAGCAGTCAACCACTCAGGGACGGTACCTAGGATTGCCAGGTACTGAGCCAACCATGGACGGACCTCCTCGCCCATCTCCAACTTTGCCATATAAAGAGTCTCATCCTCCTCGTTGAGTCCCAAGTACTCATTCAGGTATTTCCCATCAAACAACACTTTCTTGTTACGAACTTTGGTCACTTTGGAGCCCTTTTTGATGTGGGCTACATTGCAATAGAACTCTTTGACCTTGTGTTCGTTGGCATCTACACACTTCTCCATAAATAGTTCCCAACCTACTCTAGTTCTGAATTGTCTCTGCACGTCCAGGTTGTGGGGTAATAGATCATTGTCAATGAAACTCCGCTCCGGTATCAACTTTCTCACCAGCCACCACTCCCTAAACTTGTGGTACGCTACCTCACTCACGAACCTATCCCGCCAAACCTCCGGCTTCCTAGTTCGGGCAATGCCTCCCACTTGAGGCTCACCACCCTCAGCTATCTCTTCATCCCCTTGTACTTCCTCCTCACCTCCGTCTGCACCCTCCCCGGATAATGAAGCTGTGGGAGAGGTGGAGTAGTCACCACTGCCGGCTGCTGAGCCCTCAGACGACTCAGTAGGAATATGCTCTGGTGCTTGGGTAGTGGGTGATTGTGGAGGGGAATCTCTCAGCCTGAATCTCTCCGGCCAGTCTTCTACATATTCTAGCACGGAGTCTGAAGATATTTCCCTTGACGGTTGGTATTCACTCCCCGAGGAATGGGAAGCAGCTCTGTCTACAGCTTTTATTAACTTCCTAGTCTTTTTTATGTTCTCCCGAGCTTGGGGAGTGAGTTTGACCATCTTCTTCTTCCCTCCCCGGGAGGGTTCTCCTTTTCCCGGTTGTTTTGAGCCTTTTCTCACCATTGTCTGCAAACATCATTCAATGTAGTTGTTAGTAGCAATCAGGGTAATTCAAGTTATTGCAGCAGAACAACTTGTAAAAAGAAACACAATGTTGCAGAAGTTGCCTAGTGCGGACCACACAAAATGGTAGTGCGGCCGCACTGAGGCCACCGCAGACCGCACCAGAATGACCGCGGTCCACACAGGTATAGGGTCCCAAAAACAAGGTCTCTGAACCTCACCAGTGCGGTCCGCACAAAACCAACCGCGTCCGCACTGGGCAAAAGTCATTTGGACATAAGATGGCACCACGGAGCGCACAGAAATGACTGCGGTCCACGGTGCGTGCCCAGTCATGGCACTAAGTTAGGGTTCATCAGATTTTGCTTTTAAGCACAAATTTTTGCCTAATTAGTGTCCCTACTCAATTACTCAGTCCATTATACTCACCAAGTCCACAAAAATTGCCATTTAAACTAACCTAATCTAACAATTAGAGAAATATGGGGAGAAGAACTACAAGTTAAGGAATATGCAAATAAAAGGAAATTACACAGTTACACAAAGATGAATTGAGTGAAATGTTACTAGATAATGAGATGAAGTGCAACTAATCAATGTAAGCAAGTGTTACGATGAAAATGCTCAAGATGAACAGTGAAAGGGGGCTCTGAGAATTTAGGGTTCGAAAAGGGTAAAAGGAGGCCCTTGGGGTCTATTTATAGAGAAACCCCTGGGAGCCATTTTCACCTACCAGCGCGGCCGCACAAAATGGACCGCGGTCCGCGCTGGGTTTGTTTAGAGAAAGTTTGATAAGGCAACCTCTGCGGTCCGCACAAAACAGACCGCGGCCGCAGAGGTCCACCGCGGTCTGCACAAAATGTAATGCGGCCGCGGTGGCGAACTTCAGAGAGGTCTAATCTTACCCACACCAGTGCGGTCCGCACAGAATGTACTGCGGCCGCACTAGATACTTCAGAGACTGTGCAATTACTTCAATTATTCCTGCACTGTATCAACTCAATCCTGCAACATCTCACAACCAGTTAGCCCAAAAATCAATCCTATACTACCAAGAAAATCAAAGAAAACAAAAAGAAAAACACATGGGTTGCCTCCCAAGAAGCGCCTGATTTAACGTCGCGGCACGACGCGGGTTACCATCACATCATTTGAAATGAACAACATCCACCGCATGGCTATCATCAAACTTCCCAAGATAATGCTTGACACGGTTCCCATTCACTCTAAATACTTCACCACTTTTGTTCTTCAAATCTAAAGCACCAAACAGGGTCACACATACAACTTTAAATGGTCCACTCCACTTTGATTTCAGCTTTCCCGGAAACAACCTTAGACGAGAGTTAAATAAGAGCACTAAATCACCAACTTTGAACTCCTTTCCACGAGCATATTTGTCATGAAGGTACTTCATCTTGTCCTTATACAAGGACGAACTAGAGTATGCATGGAACCGGAATTCATCAAGTTCATTGAGTTGTTCAACACGAAGATTGACCGCAACATCCCACTCAAGATTAAGCTTCCTCAAGGCCCACATGGCCTTATGCTCCAACTCCACTGGTAGATGACATGCTTTCCCAAACACCAATCGGTACGGTGACATACCAATTGGGGTCTTGTAAGCGGTCCGGTAAGCCCATAGAGCATCATCTAACTTTTTAGACCAATCGGTCCTATTGGCATTGGCAGTTTTGGATAAAATGCTCTTGATCTCCCTGTTAGACACTTCAACTTGGCCACTTGTTTGAGGATGATAAGGTGTAGAGACTTTGTGGTTGATACCATACTTGGAAAGCAAGGCATCAAAGGCTCTATTACAAAAATGCGATCCTCCATCACTAATGATTGCCCGAGGTGTACCAAACCTTGTGAAAATGCTCTTCTTTAGAAATGCCACCACACTCCTAGCTTCATTGTTGGGCAAGGCCACGGCCTCAACCCATTTTGACACATAATCAACCACTACAAGAATGTATGTGTTACCACACGAGCTTACAAAAGGGCCCATAAAATTGATACCCCATACATCAAAGATATCAACTTCAAGAATTGTGTTTAGAGACATCTCATCTTTCTTAGAAATCCCGTCCGCTCGTTGACATTGATCACACCTTTTTACTAGATCACTTGCATCTTTGAACAAGGTAGGCCAATAAAAACCACAACTCAGAACTTTTGAAGCCGTCCTCACCCCTCCATGATGGCCACCATAGGGGGAGGAATGGCAAGCCTCTAGGATGCTAATTTGCTCCTCCTCGGGTACACACCGACGGAGTGGTTCGTCCCAATAGAAGTCCAGACTATCCCGTTTGAGCTTCTTCCTTTGGTTAGAAGAGAGCTCACACGGGATGATGCCAGTCACAAGGAAATTAGCAATGTCCGCAAACCATGGCATATCACACATCGACACAGAAAGTAGTTGCTCATCGGGGAATGTATCATTGATCTCTAGGCCATCACACAGCCTTCCTTCCTCCTCCAAGCGGGACAAATGATCCGCCACTTGGTTCTCACTACCTTTCCGGTCCACTATTTCCAAATCAAACTCTTGAAGAAGTAACACCCATCGCATCAACCTTGCCTTAGAGTCTTTTTTGTCATCAAATACCTAAGGGCGGCATGATTGGTGTGCGCTATGACTTTGGCTCCCATAATATATGGCCGAAATTTTTCCATGGCGAACACAATAGCCAACAATTCCTTCTCCGTCACCGTGTAGTTCCTTTGAGCTTCATTCATAGTCTTGCTTGCATAGTACACAGGATGAAACATTTTGTTCACTCTTTGACCTAACACTGCCCCAACCGCAACATCACTTGCATCGCACATGAGCTCGAAAGGCAAACTCCAATTGGGTGCGGTAATGATCGGGGTGGTGGTCAACTTATGCTTAAGGAGTTCAAAAGCTTCCATACATCTCCCATCAAACACAAACTCTGTATCCTTTTCTAGCAACTTGCAAAGAGGATTCACTACCTTCGAGAAGTCCTTAATAAATCGCCGGTAGAACCCCGCATGTCCAAGAAAATTCCTCACCCCCTTGACAGATGTGGGGGGAGGAAGCCTTGAAATCACTTCTATCTTGTCTTTGTCTACTTCAATCCCATGCTTTGAAATTTTATGGCCCAACACTATGCCCTCTTCAACCATGAAGTGGCATTTTTCCCAATTTGGCACTAGATTGGTGTCTTCACACCGGGCCAAAACTCTATCCAAATTTCCCAAACACTCTTCAAATGAATCACCAACCGCACTAAAATCATCCATAAAGACCTCCAAAATGTCTTCCACCATATCGGTGAAAATAGCCATCATGTATCGTTGGAAGGTCGCCGGAGCATTGCACAACCCGAATGGCATCCGAGAGAAAGCAAATGTGCCATATGGGCAAGTGAATGTGGTCTTCTCTTGGTCCTCCGGAGCGATTAAGATTTGATTATAACCCGAATATCGATCCAAAAAGCAATAAAAGGCACGCCCCGCAAGGCGATCAAGCATTTGGTCATGGAATGGCAATGGGAAATGATCCTTGCGGGTCACTTTATTTAGCTTCCGGTAGTCCGTGCAAACCCTCCACCCGGTAATTGTCCGAGTGGGAATAAGTTCATTGTTTTCATTTGTCACCACAGTCATCCCACCTTTCTTCGGCACACATTGCATCGGAGAAGTCCATGAGCTATCGGAGATTGGATACACCACACCTGCATCTAGCCACTTGATCACTTCTTTCTTCGCCACCTCTTGCATTGCCTCATTGAGCCTCCTTTGATATTCCAAGGAGGGCTTTGCATCATCCTCCAAAATAATCTTGTGCATGCAAAATGCGGGGCTTATTCCCCGAATATCGGCAGAGTCCATCCAATTGCCCTTTTTCGCCTTTGAAGCACCTCCAAAATGGCCTCAACCTGCATGTTAGTAAGGCAAGAAGAAAGAATAACTGGTAAAGTTGAATTAGAGCCCAAGAATTCATACCTGAGGTGTGGAGGTAGTGGCTTCAACTCCAACACCGGTGGCTCCTCAATTGATGGTTTGGTTGGTGGAGTTTTCCGATTTTCAAGATCTAAAGACAATTTTCTTGGCTCATAGGAATAAGAGCCCATCCCATGTAAAGCATTGACACACTCCACTCTGCCCGCATCATCATTGACATCCATATTCAACAATACGGCTTCCAAAGGATCCTCAACATTAATCATTGCACTTGTGTCATCAATTATCATAGCCGTGACTAAATCCACAAATGAGCACACTTCGGTACAATTGGGCTGCTTCATTGATTTGCACACATGAAAAACTACCTTTTCATCACCCACCCTGAAAGTGAGTTCCCCTGCTTCCACATCCACTAGAGCCTTCCCCATAGCAAGGAAAGGTCTCCCTAATATGATCGGAACCTCATAATCTACCTCACAATCCAAGATGACAAAATCAGCTGGCAAGATAAATTTGTCNGCTCCTCAGCTACTGGAACCTTAGCCTGGACCTCGACAGGCTGTAGAACTGGTACATCCTGCGGCTGACTGGAGGAAGCCTCCTGTGGGTTCGCCAATTGGATGATAGCATCATCTGCTCTAGGGATCATCCTCCTCCTCTTCGGAGGCCTCTAGGTCTGCTCCGGCTGTGGATGAGCTGCTGGGACTGGATCATCTAGCAACAGGTCCAAAGGCAGCTGGTCTGCCTTCAGTCTATCAACATCTGCCCGCAGCTCCTTTACGGACTCCTTGGAGGCCAGTGTCTTCCGCAGCTTCCTATGCTCCTTAGCAAGCTCCTTGAGAGCCTTGCTATGTGAATCCACTGCCTTTGTGAGCACAGCCTGAGTGCCGAGGATCTTCTTCTAGTTCTCAAGTATCTCTTTGAGCGCATCCTCGATTGATTGGGGTACCTGTGGGGCTGGTGGAGCTGACTGAGCTGCTATAGTAGCAGTCAATGTGGACAACTTAGATGACGCTGTGGACATCCAGTTGCTGATACTGGCAAGGGCCTGGCTCAATCGGTGGGCAGTGATGGGATAGGCCCGACTAGATGGAATCTCCGGGCCTGCTGATGTAGAAGGGCCAGGAGGAATGGCTGCAGAAGTGGAAGGTCCGGGAGGCATATCAACAACAATGGTGGTAGGCTCAGCAGCGACCTCTACCACAACTGGCTCTTCAGACTGGCCAGTTGGGGCAGAAGTAGGGGCTTTGTAGTTCATGTCCTTGGGGTTCTCATTCCCCTTCAAGCTATACCAGGAGAATGGGGTTGTCGCATTGACCTTGACGTCGTAGGGCTTCTTGTCCGCCTCCAAGTCCCAAAAGTACATAGTGAGGATGCTCGGGAAAGGGTAGTTCTAGTCATGCTATGCTCCCACTAATAAGATAATGCGGGACATCACATTCCCCACATTTATGGGGTATCCCGCCATAATTGAAGCAACC
This sequence comes from Nicotiana attenuata, assembly GCF_001879085.1. NCBI lineage: Eukaryota > Viridiplantae > Streptophyta > Magnoliopsida > Solanales > Solanaceae > Nicotiana > Nicotiana attenuata. The sequence goes on from NW_017671764.1 coordinate 241,788, forward strand.
AACACAGCCCAGTGGAGAGGAAGGGTCTGATCATGTGTAGTAGGGTCCAACCGGCTACAAACAAAGGTCTCCCAGCTCCTAGCCTCAAAGTTCAGGGTCCTCCTCAATATTTTCACCCCAACAGTCAACCACTCCGGAACGGTACCTGGGATTGCCAGGTACTGAGCTAACCATGGACGTACCTCCTCGCCCATCTCCAGCTTCGCCATATATAGAGTCTCATCCTCCTCATTAAAACCCAAGTATTCGTTTAGGTATTTCCCATCAAACAACACTGTCTTGTTGCACACCTTGGTCACTTTGGAGCCCTTTTTGATGTGGGCTACATTGCAATAGAACTCTTTGACCATGTGTTCATTAGCATCTACACAGTCATCTAAGAAGTACTCCCAACCCACTCTAGTTCTTAACTGTCTCTGCACGTCAGGGTTGTGGGGTAATAGATCTCTGTCAATGAAACTCCGCTCCGGTATCAACTTTCTCACCGGCCATCACTCCCTAAACTTGTGGTACGCCACCTCACTCACGAACCTATCTCGCCAAACCTCCGGCTTTCTAGTTCGGGCAATGCCTACCACCTGAGGCTCACCACCCTCAGCTATCTCCTCATCACCTTGTACTTTCTCCTCACCTCCGTCTGCACCCTCCCCGGATAATGAAGCTATGGGAGAGGTGGAGTAATCACCACTGCCGGCTGCTGAGCCCTCAGACGACTCAGTGGGAATATGCTCTTGTGCTTGGGCAGTGGGTGATGGTGGAGGGGTATCTCTTAGTCTGAATCTCTCCGGCCAGTCTTCAACATATTCTGGCACGGAGTCTGAAGATATTTCCCTTGATGGTTGATACTCACTCCCCGAGGAATGTGAAGCAGCTCTGTCTGCAGCTTTGATTATCTTTCTGGTCTTTTTTATGTTCTCCCGAGCTTGGGGAGTGAGTTTTACCATCTTCTTCTTCCCTCCCCAGGAGGGTTCTCCTTTTCCCGGTTGTTTTGAGCCTTTTCTCACCATTGTCTGCAAATATCATTCAATGTATTAGTTAGTATCAATCCAGGCAGTTCAAGTTGTTGCAGCAGAATACATTGCAGAACAGAAACACAGTGTTGCAGACAAATGAAAATGTTGCAGGAGTTGCCTAGTGCGGACCGCACAAAATAGTAGTGCGGCCGCACTGAGACCACCACGGACCGCGCAAGAATGACCGCGGTCTGCACATGTATAGGGTTCCAAACACAAGGCCTCTGAATCTCACCATTGCGGACCACACAAAACCAACCGCGGCCGCACTGGGCTAGTGCGGACCGCACAAAATGCAGTGCAGCCGTACTGGGTAAAGGCCACCTGGACATAAGATGGCACCGCGGACCGCACAGAAATGATCGCGGTCCGCGCTACGTGCCCAGACATGGTACTGATTTAGGGTTTATCAGGTTTTGCTCTTAAGTTCAAACATTCACCTACTAAGGGTCCCTACTTAATTACCCAGTACCTAAAACTACTAAGTCCACAAGAAGTATCATTTAAACTAGTCTAACCTAGCATTCGAACTAACTATGGGAAGAAGAAGAAGAACTACAAGCTAAGAGAAATGAAAATAAAATGAAATTACACAATTAACTAAGAAGAATTTAGTGAAATGTTACCAAATATTGAGATGAAGTGAAGTTAATCAATGTCAAGCAAGTTTTTACGATCAATTTCAGGGAATGAACAGTAACAATATGCTCTGAGATTCAAGTTTGCGAAAAGGGTAAAAGGAGGCCCTTGGGGTCTATTTATAGAGAAACCTCTGGGGCCCATTCTCACCTACCAGTGCGGCCGCACAAAATGGACCGCGGACCGCGGTGGTCACTTTTGTTCAATTCCAACTCAATAACCCACCGCGGTCCGTACAAAATGGAACGCGACCGCGGTGGTCCACTGCGGACCGCACCAAATCGACCGCGACCGCGGTGGCAAACTTCAGAGAGCAATTTTTGTCACCCTTCACCAGTACGGACCGCACAAAGTGTAGTGCGTCCGCGTTGGAAACTTCAGAGACTGAACATTTTTGCAAATATGTCCTGCACTGCATCAACTCAATCCTGCAACATCTCACAACCAGTTAGCCCAAAAATCAACCCTATACTACAAAGAAAATCAAAGAAAAAAAAAGAAAAACACATGGGTTGACTCCCAAGAAGCGCCTGATTTAACGTCGCGGCACGACGCGAGTTACCATCACATCATTTAAAATGAACAACAGCCACCACAAGGGTATCATCAAACTTCCCAAGATAATGCTTGACACGGTGCCCATTCACTCTAAAGACTTCACCACTTTTGTTTTTCAAATCTTGAGCACTAAACGGGGTCACACACACAACTTCGAATGGTCCACTCCACTTTGATTTCAGCTTTCCCGGAAACAACCTTAGACGAGAGTTGAATAAGAGCACCAAATCACCAACTTTGAACGCATTTCCACGAGCATATGTATCATGAAGGTACTTCATCTTATCCTTATACAAGGACGAACTAGAGTATGCATGGAACCGGAATTCATCAAGTTCATTGAGTTGTTCAACACGAAGATTAGCCGCAACATCCCACTCAAGATTAAGCTTCCTCAAGGCCCACATGGCCTTATGCTCTAACTCCACTGGTTGATGACATGCTTTCCCAAACACCAAGCGGTACGGTGACATACCAATTGGGGTCTTGTATGCGGTCCGGTAAGCCCATAGAGCATCATCTAACTTTTTAGACCAATCGGTCCTATTGGCAATAACAGTTTTGGACAAAATGCTCTTGATCTCCCTGTTAGACACTTCAACCTGGCCACTTGCTTGAGGATGATAAGGCGTGGAGACTTTTTGGTTGACACCATACTTGGAAAGCAGGGCATCAAAAGCTCTATAAAAAATGCGATCCTCCATCACAAATGATTGCCCGGGGTGTACCAAACCTTGTGAAAATGCTCTTCTTTAGAAATGCTACCACACTCCTAGCTTCATTGTTGGGCAAGGCCACGGCCTCAACCCATTTTGACACATAATCAACCGCTACAAGAATGTAAATGTTCCCACACGAGCTAATAAAAGGGCCCATAAAATCGATACCCCATACATCAAAGATATCAACTTCAAGAATTGTGTTCAGAGGCATCTCATCTTTCTTGGAAATCCGGCCCGCTCGTTGACATTGATCACATCTTTTCACTAAATCACTTGCATCTTTGAATAAGGTTGGCCAATAAAAACCACAACTCAGAACTTTTGAAGCCGTCCTCACCCCTCCATGATGGCCACCATAGGGGGAGGAATGACAAGTGTCCAAAATACTCACTTGCTCTTCCTTCGGGACACACCTTCGAATCACACCATTCGTGCCAATCTTGAACAAGTATGGCTCATCCCAATAGAAGTCCAGACTATCTCGTTTGAGCTTCTTCCTTCGGTTAGAAGAGAGCTCACATGGGATGATGCTAGTCACAATGAAATTAGTAATGTCCGCAAACCATGGCATTCACACATTGACACAGAAAGTAGTTGCTCATCGGGGAATGTATCATTTATCTCAAAGCCATCACACGGCCTTCCTTCCTCCTCCAAGCGGGACAAATGATCCGCAACTTGGTTCTCACTACCTTTCCGGTCCACTATTTCTAAATCAAACTCTTGAAGAAGTAACATCCATCTCATCAACCTTGCCTTGGAATCTTTCTTGGTCATCAAATACCTAAGGGCGGCATGGTCAGTGTGCACTATGACTTTGGCCCCCATAAGATATGGCCGAAATTTTTCCATGGTGAACACAATAGCCAACAATTCCTTCTCCGTCACCGTGTAGTTCCGTTGAGCTTCATTCATAGTCTTTCTTGCATAGTACAAGGGATGAAACATTTTGTTCACTCTTTGACCTAACACTTCCCCAACTGCAATGTCACTTGCATCGCACATGAGCTCGAAAGGCAAGCTCCAATTGGGTGCGGTAATGATCGGGGTGGTGGTCAACTTGTTCTTAAGAAGTTCAAAGGCATCCATGCATTTCTCATCAAACACAAACTTAGCATCTTTCTCTTGCAACTTGCAAAGGGGATTCACAACCTTCGAAAAATCCTTGATAAACCGCCGGTAGAACCCCGCATGCCCAAGGAAACTTCTCACCCCTTTGATAGAAGTGGGGGGAGGAATCCTTGAAATCACCTCAATCTTGGCTTTGTCTACTTCAATCCCATGCTTAGAAATTTTGTGACCTAAAACTATTCCCTCTTCAACCATGAAGTGGTATTTTTCCCAATTAAGAACGAGATTTGTGTCTTCACATCGGGCCAAGACTCTATCCAAATTTCCCAAACACTCTTCAAATGAATCACCAACCACACTAAAATCATCCACAAAGACCTCCAAAATATGTTCCACCATGTCGGTGAAAATAGCCATCATGCATCGTTAGAAGATCGCCGGAGCATTGCACAACCCGAACGGCATCCGGGAGAAAGCAAATGTACCATATGGGCAGGTGAATGTGGTCTTCTCTTGGTCCTCCGGGGAAATTATGATTTGATTATAACCCGAATATCCATCCCAAAAGCAATAAAAGGCTCGCCCCGCAAGGCGATCACGCATTCGGTCGAGGAATGGCAACGGGAAATGATCCTTGCGGGTCATTTTATTTAGCTTCCGGTAGTCCATGCAAACTCTCCACCCAGTAATGGTCTGAGTGGGAACAAGATCATTGTTGTCATTTGTCACCACCGTCATCCCACCTTTCTTCGGCACACATTACATCGGAGAAGTCCATGAGATATCGGAGATTGGATACACCACACCTACATTGTAACACCCCGTAAATTTAAATCAGTTGTGGATGCACTAAATGAGTATTAATGTGATGGTTATCAATTGGTTATGATAATAAGTGTACGAGGCATATCATAAGTGATTTGGGGCCCAAGGAAAGACCTAAGTCTAAGCCAAGTTGGAAAATTACATGATAGACTAAAATTCTAAATGAGCACGCACAAGACTATACTTTGGACGAGCATATCTACATATATATAAGGTATTATGTTATTCAAAACCTATCAAATGAAAGATCTTTGTGTTTAATTTCTAACGCTTCAAACCGTTCGTCATTTGGACATTCCTACAAGAAGTTATGCCCAAATTACTAAAGACATACCACCCAGTTATTTTGGCGGACAGCGAAGCGAGCTCGCTTCGCTAAAGTGGACGCGGATTTTTGTCTTCCTTTGAATGCAATGGACAGCGAAGCGAGGACACTTCGCTAGAGTAGACGCGCCCTAGTCCCAGCTCTTTTAAGCATAATTTTAGGGTTCATTTTTCCCTATTTCATTTGGACGAATTATGGGGTCTTCTCCCACCCTCTCAAGACCTCCAACCCCTCCCATCTTCAAGGTAAGCAATCTCCATTAACTTGGTGTGAAATTCGATCATTCTTACACTAGTATTGATGAAATCTACTCATAAAACAAATAGATCTTCAAGAAATTCCTTCAAGAACTCAAAGGAGGATTTTGCAAGATTTCTTCCAAAAGGTAATCCTACACCCTTAGACGTACATGTATGAATTTATTATGGGTATATGAGTGTGAATTAAGTATTGGGACTCTTGGTGCGGTTATTAGAAGCCATAAGTTCCTAATATAAATACACAACTACTATAGAGATTGAAAGATGTTTATTTAATGGAACTTTATTGGTTAAGGATGTTGTTTACCTTATGGGTGATAAAGAATAATATTGATTATAACCATTTGAGACTTTAGAATTTATCCAAGAGCAAGAGAATCGGTTATTGGGTGTAGAAACACCATTGATAGGGATTATGAAGCTTTATACTCACCAAGTGTTTGATAAATTGCCTAAGTGACCAAAACATGGATATTGTTGCTAATTTGGAATCCCTTTGAATTGTATTGATATAGATTAAAGTTGTAAGAGTTGGCGAATGTTGTATTATGCTCAAGAGAAGGAAGTTAAGGTATGTGAGTCTAACTCTCTATGTTTGGGAATTTTTAATGATTCTCCCTACACTACGTTTCTTTTACCACGTTACCAATTGCCTCAGAAATATAGTTAAGCCTAGTTCCTTGAATAGCTGTAGAACTTCTATTCTCTAGCTTCATAACTCGTTCACCACTTTCATTCTGAACGTTGTGAGCTTAGTGCGTATTCAATATAGACTTGGGTTTGATGCCCCCGAGTCTTAGTATAGATTACTCAGTATGCCATATACAGTTGAAATTTTAGTATTCATAATCAGTTCAAGAACACATGTTTCAGTCTAGTCCCATTCAGTATTCCAATATTATGCAACCCAGTATGATCTAGTATTCCAGTATCATGTAACTCAATGTGATTCAGTATTTCACTATCATGTATTGTAGTATGATTCTCAGTTTCTGATTTTTAAATTCCTGAATGTTGAACACCTGTATTTGGGCCTGAGGCCGTAGTTTATGCTTTATGCATGTTTGGGCCTGAGGCCGTAGTTTATGCTTTATGCATTTTTGGGCCTGAGGTCGTAGTTATGTATACGTATACTTGGGCCTGAGGACGTAGCATGTGCACATATATATTGGGCCCAAGGCCGTAGCTTATTCAGATAAACAGTTGTTCATCATTCAGAAGAGGGAGTATTCATATCCTTACTTCCTTTATTCAGTTTTTATCAGTTATCAATTATCTTTTCAGTTATCAGTTCAGTTACCAGTTCTCACTTCAGTTTCAGTTTCAATAGTTATCATTTTAGTTATCAGCTTATTTTCAGTTTCAGCATTTATAATTCTTTCTTTCAGTTGCTTTACATACCAGTACAATTCAAATGTACTGACGTCCCTTTTGCCCAGGGCCTGCATCTCACAATACAGGTAATGATTTACAGGTTGATGATTCAGAGTGCTAGGATTCTCGTACCAGCTGTATGGTGATCCCAAGTTCTTTCGGGTCATTATCATTACTTTACGGTCTTTCAGTATTTACAGACAGTCAGTGTTTTCAGTACTTCATTAGAGGCTTCATAGAGTAACAGTTAGACAGAGTCTCAGACTTTTCATGTTAAGCCATGTTGGCTACAAATATGTTCCAACATTGTATTAGTATTTCCGCACTATGATTTATATCATCCAGACATTCAGTATATCAGCATGTGTTAGTTTATCTTCCGTATTCAGTATATTATGATACCACATGTTGATTCAGACAGCCAGTTGGTTCGCTCGGTCACATGTAGTCAGGCACCGAGTGCCGTGTTACGTCCAGGCCCATGTTCGGGGCGTGACTAAGCTTGGTATCAGAGCCTAGGTTCAAGAGTCCTAGGGAGTCTATGAAGCTATGTCCAGTGGAGTTTCCTTTATATGTGTGTGTCGGCCACTTATATAAATGGTTAACTACTAGGACATTCAGAATTGTCTCACTTCTTTCTACTCTAAATCGTGCCATGAAGCTTAGAGAAATAGTTAACCTTCTCTTCCTATTGAATTCTAAACGTATTGGATGCCCAAGCAACGTGCAGAAAAAACCTAAGGTTCTAGAGAGGACAATTTCCCATTGGGTATATCTATAGAGTACATGTTGGTAACAAATGAGATTTGAGAGGATGTTGAAAGTGGGATGTAATGGGTAGTAGTACAGATTAGAGCATAACCTAATCAAAAAGTACAAAAGCAGTTATCATGTTTTATGGTTGTCAGTTTATCTTATTACCAGTTAGCGGCCTTTCAGTTAGCAAGTTTATGGTTAGTCAGGATGCCAGTTATCAATTATTCAGTTACCAGATCTCCAATTTTCAGTGTATCAAAATTTTGGTGACTGGTGAGTAATACAGTGATGCCTATGGGTGCTAAAAGAAAATGTAAGTAACAATGATCATAGCGAAATCTTTGCATGTTTTAGGTATTAAGACCCAAGACTCACCGGATGGTGCATGAAGTGATTATCAGATGTGTATGTCAGTGTATCCGCATGTCAAACCTCACAGTGTAACAGGTTAAGAATTCAACCGCAGCAGGCATAGAATTGATCACTATAGTTTTGGACAGAAAATAGCCTAAGGGAAATATAGCTAAGAATAATATGATGTACGAAATGATAACTAAGAGCAGGTGACATTGAATTTTAGGGAATGATTTTGAGTTGGTTAGATCTATTTAGACCAGAACTAGAAAGTACCATGTTAGTGAATTTGTATACGAAGTGGTTATTATTGTGAGATAAAAGATATGACAGTTCCCCCTTCACATGATGTGACTATGTGTTTAGGCCGGAGGTTTATAGTCTAAAGTGATTTTGAAGTGTATAGAAAGTTTGGGGTTAGATATTCCAATTTTGTTTAAGACAGATGAAATTTCTCTAAGTGTGATCGATGTGCATAGTTCAAAAAGAATAATAGTGTACAGCAAGAGAATATGGGCAGATGATGAGGGAAGTTAGGATAAACCTTATGCTCCACTTTAGTTATTCAAAGCAAAGCAAGAAAACATGATGCTAGCAGCGGGTTAGTAAAAGAATAGTAAATAAGTTTGAGTAAATACAGTGAATTAGCAATTTCAGCAGAGCTAGTAGAGGTAAGATTTGATTCACTTAGCCGGGTTAACTCTAGTGAGTGGATGATAGTTTGAAATACCGAACATGTGTTAGAACCCAAAGAGTTTAAGTTAAACCCGAAGTACAGTGACAGTGGGAAAAAAATAGCTAGTAGTAAAAGAGCAAGCAGTAGAAGAATAGCTTTTAGGAATTATCGAAATGTGATTTCTCCAAGATTGACAGCGTGAGCAGAGTTAGATTATTAAGATTGTGTATGATAGTTGTGAATACATTAGCTTTACCATCATGTGAATAATTTAGTTTTTCCAGCTCAGAAGTAAGTTGGAAGATGAGTCATTATTGGGGTAGAATGGAAGGAATTGCAGAAAATAAGGAAAGTTATTCGGATCCCAACAAAAAGAGAAGGATCCGCAAGTATAAGA
>NW_017671764.1:251737-253971 GCF_001879085.1 Nicotiana attenuata
ATGGCTTTTGAACAAGGGGGAGATGATGGTACTTTGACGTACCAGGATAGATTGTGTGTTCTAACCATAGATGGACTTAGCAAGGGAGGAAGATGATAGAAGTCCATATGTCCAGGTATTCTATCCACCCAGGTTCCCCAAACATGTATCATAATCTCCAGGAGACTTATTGGTGGGACGACATGAAAAAGAAGGTTGCATACTTTGTGGCCAAGTGTCTGAATTATCAGCAAGTGAAAGTCGAGCAGCAGAAAACCAAGTGTTTATCTCAGAACACACACATCCTTTAGTGAAGATGGTAAATATGGACCTTATAATAGGATTATCTTGCTCAGTTTGGAAGCATGATTTTTATGGCCGAAGGTGTAGATCGCCAATTGGTTGGTCTAAAGTTGGTGAAAGGGAGTGATGGGACCAAATTTGGTCTATCAGGCTATAGAGAAAGTTAAGTGGATTCAAGAGCATTTGAAGACAACTCAGAGCCGCCAAAAATCCTATTCCAATGTGCGGCATAGAGACCTAGAGTTTCAAGTTGATGATTGGGTATTTCTGAAAGTGTCGCTTGTGAAAAGCGTTACGAGATTTGGGAAGAAGGGGAAGCATAGTCCCTGCTATATTGGGCCATATAGATTCTTGCGAAGGATCAGTCAATTAGATTATGAGTTGGAGTTGCCACCATAATTAGTGGTGGTACAGTCAGTATTTCACATGTAATGTTATAACATTCAAGTTTTCAGTACTCAGATACTCATGTCAGTTCAGTACTCAGATACTCATGTCAGTCCAGTACTCAGATACTCATGTCAGTCCAGTACTCAGATACTCATATCAGTCCAGTACTCAGATACTCATGTTAGTTCAGTACTCAGATACTCATGTCAGCTCAATACGCAGCTACTCATGTTAGTCCAATACTTAGACATTCATGCCAGCTTAGTACTCAGATTACTCAAATATTCGTGCCAGTTCAATATTCATTTACCCATGTTAGATCAGTATTCACGTATCCATAACAGACCAATATTTAGTCAATGTAGTAGTCCTTCAGTTCAGTATCTCAACAGTTCAGTAATCAAGTATTCATTCAATTTAGTATGCAAGTGTTAATGAAAGTTCATGTTCCCACCAGACCCATTTAAGGTCCGGAGTTAGCCGAAGACGCAGCCAGGACAATCATTCGAGGACGAATGATCCCAAGGGGGAGATAATGTAACACCCCATAAATTTGAATCAGTTGTGGATGCACTAAATGAGTATTAATGTGATGGTTATCAATTGGTTATGATAATAAGCGTACGAGGCATATCATAAGTGATTTGGGGCCCAAGGAAAGACCTAAGTCTAAGCCAACTTGGAAAATTACATGATAGACTAAAATTCAAAATGAGCACGCACAAGACTATACTTTGGACGAGCATATCTACATCTATAGAAGGTATTATGTGATTCACAACCTATCAAATGAAATATCTTTGAGTTTAGTTTCGAACGTTTCAAACCGTTCGTCATTTGGACATTCCTACAAGAAGTTATGACCAAATTACTAAAGACATACCACCCAGTTATTTTGGCGGACAGCGAAGCGAGCTTGCTTCGCTAAAGTAGACGCGGATTTTTGTCTTCCCTTGAATGCAATGGACAGCGAAGCGAGGACACTTTGCTAGAGTAGACGTGCCCCAGTCCCAGCTCTTTTAAGCCAATTTTAGGGTTCATTTTCCCTATTTCTTTTGGACGAATTTTGGGGTCTTCTCCCACCCTCTCAAGACCTCCAACCCCTCCCATCTTCAAGGTAAGCAATCTCCATTAACTTGGTGTGAAATTCCATCATTCTTACAGCAGTATTGATGAAATCTACTCATAAAACACATAGATATTCAAGAAATTCCTTCAAGAACTCAAAGGAGGGTTTTGCAAGATTTCTTCCAAAAGGTAATCCTACACCCTTAGACTTACATGTATGAATTTATTATGGGTATATGAGTGTGAATTATGTATTGGGACTCTTGGTGCGGTTATTAGAAGCCATAAGTTCCTAATATAAATACACAACTATTATAGAGATTGAAAGATGTTTATTTAATGGAACTTTATTGGTTAAGGGTGTTGTTTACCTTATGGGTGATAAAGAATAATATTGATTATAACCATTTCAGACTTTAGAATTTATCCAAGAGCAAGAGAATCGGTTATTGGGTGTAGAAACACCATTGATAGGGATTATGAAGCTTTATACT
>NW_017671765.1:0-20334 GCF_001879085.1 Nicotiana attenuata
CGGGCAAGCCTCTCAGTCACTCGTAACTCAACTATCATCAATCAGTACTCACACTCAGCACTCACGCTCAATAGGTATCTTATAATAACCGCTGTGGCGTGCAGCCCGATCCATAAATATATAGTCAACTACGCTCACTAGGGGTGTGCAGACTCCAGAGGGGCTCCTACAGCCCAAGCGCTATATCGCTACAGTGTGCAGCCCGATCCAACATATTGCTGCGGCGTGCAACCCGATCTCTCTCTCTCTCTCTCTCTCTATATATATATTAAATTATAATATTAATATATATATATATATATAATATAATATATATAACGATGCGGCGTGCAACCCGATCCATAACTATCCTCACAATCCGGTCCTCACTCATCAGCCTCACAAGCCACTCGGACATCTCAGTGCAAACTCAGGGAGCTCAGCGTAAAACACTTTCATATATTAAAATATAGTGGTGAACAAGATTGTACAATAAACAGGTATAAACCATAACTGAGGATAAAGCTTTCTATCAAAACAAATGTGAGGATGACAGTAAAATACCCCTTTGGGTCCAAACAGTACGGCACAAGGCCGCAAACATGGCATTCAGCCCAAGTTAACAGAATTATTTCGAAAAAGCATCGATACCATATAGAGTTTATCAAAATATGCAACTCTACAGTTGCCACGGGATGCACCAAGTCACAATCCCTACGGGTGCACGCCCACACGCCCGTCACCTAGCGTGTGCGTCACCTCATTTATCAAAATAGTACGAAATTCTGGGGTTTCATACCCTAGGTATAGATTTACAATCGTTACTTACCTCAAACCGGATGAAAATATACTCCACAATGCCCTTCCCTCTCGATTCGGCCTCAAATTGCCCCGAATCTATCCAAAATCAGAATCATAACATCAATACATGCCAAAGGAACAAAGCCCACGCGAAAATTATCTAATTAAATCAAAATTCCCGAAATTGGCCAAACCCGACCCCCGGGCCCACACCTCGGAATCCGACAAAAATTACAAAACTAGAATCCTTATCCTCTCACGAGTCTATACATAACAAAATCATCAAAATCAGACCTCAAATGGCCCCTCAAATCTCCAATTTAAACTCTCCAATTTCAAGCCCCAATCTCCCAATTTCATCCCAAATTTTTCCACAAATTCCATGATTAAACAACGGGAAGTCATCACATATATAAGTACTAGGGTTCGAGTCACTCACCTTGCTGCTATCCCTTGAATCCCTTCTCAAAATCGCGCTCAAAAGCTTCAATGCCGTCCAAAAATGGTAAGAAATAAGCTGAAAATCCCGAAGGAGAACATATATACTTTCTGCACAAGGATTCTACACCTGCGGACAATTTCCCGCACCTGCGGATTCGCACCTGCGGTCCCAGGTGCGCACCTGCAAAAATTACTTAAAGGATCTAGACCGCATCTGCGCCCAGTCACCGCACCTGCGGTGCCGCAGATGCGCCCAAATAACTGTATCTGCGGTTCCTCTCCTGATGGCCGAAACATGCACCTGCGATCTCCTTGCCGCATCTGCGTCCTCGCACCTGCGGTCCCCAATCCATAGGTGCGGTTATGACAGGAGCAGCAAAATCTGCTGTGAACTTGGTTCAAATCCTTCCGTCAACCACCCAAATCCATCTGAGGCCCTCGGGACCTCAACCAAACATACCAACAAGTCCCATATCATCATTCAAACTTATACCAACCTTAGGAACACTCAAAACAACATCGAAACACCAAATCACCCTCGGATTCAAACCTAAGGATTTCAAAACTTCCGAATTCCGCAAATGATGTAAAAACCTATCAAACCTCATCCGAATGATCTGAAATTTTGCACACACATCACAAATGACACAACGGACCTACTCCAATTTCTAAAATTCCATATCGACCCCTATATCAAGATTTCCATTGCCAACCGGAAAGCTCTAAATTTCCAATTTCGCCAATTCAAGCCTAAATCTACCACAGACCTCCAAATTACATTTCGAACACGCTCCTAAGTCCAAAATCATCTAAGGAACCATCAGAATTCACATCCGAGATCTTCTACACATAAGTCAATATCCAGCTGACTTTTCCAACTTAAGTTTCCAAATAAGAGACTAAGTGTCTCATTCCACTCCAAGACCACTTCGAACACAGAACGACCAGCACGATATGACGAAATAGAGCTAAACAACACATAAAGAAGCAAAAATGGGGAAAGCGAGGATGTAACTCATGAAACGGCTGGCCAGGTCGTTACAACAAGGAGGTGATTCAATCGGGCGCTCCATGGAGATGGGTGTCCATATGCCAGCGGAGCCTTAGAATTTATTATATTTAGGACCAAGCCAGAGTGGGTGACTCTCAACAACGGTCCTAGAGAATTTGAAGGTTAAAATGTGGTGCCTTAGGATTTCAAGCCCGCGGTATAGTTAAGAATCGTGCCTTTATAGCGGATGATGATAAGAGGCTCGGAATGTTCTATGATATTTTCGGCTTGCAGTGTAGCAGTTGGAGTGAATAAGAGAAACAAACTTCAGATTCGTAGAGGGATTATCAGAACGGGTGTACCAGTAAGGATGCCAATATGCGCACAAGGAAGGTATGAGATGGTTCGTGGGATTTGAGACAGCATGGTCTCGTGATACAAGGCCACTCAGGATGAGTGTGGATTGAGTTCGTTATGTGTTAACTAGAGTTATTATTATTTCTAAGACAAGTTAAGGATGAGTTAGAAGAAGTCAGATCTGTTAGCTATGGTTGAATTGGCAGGATGGTGGTGGTGACCAGTACTTCCAGTGTGATTAGATTATGCACGTGAATTGTGGCGGTACGATCGAGGCCTGACGGCTGTTGTAATTGATTTTATTTGGGAATATTTAAGTATTATAGCCAGTTATGTGTGGGCGGATCCCGGAAGGGTTATGGTGGCTTAGACCACTACTTGAGGATTTGCATGTTCTACGGTTATGAGAATTCGCTCGCGTGTTCCTATGGTTCTCTTGGAATGAGTCAAGTAAAGGGTTTTTTTATGATGAAGTGTATACCCTATTAGTGGTTCGGGAGTTACGATGAAATTATTGTACTATCGCAAATTGGCATGTTAAGTGTAGTGAGCGGTATAAGTGAGGATCAAGGGTGCAGTTCGGTGTTGGCAAGGATGTCACGAGCTTGGATGAGCAGGAAAGGGATTTGAATGGTTAGAGTAAGCTGGTATTGTCTTCAGCGTCACCTGAGATTGGTGTTTTGTGAAAGAGGCTTTGCATCCTGGCTATGGATTCTTGAATTGTTGTACAGTGTTAGTGTGACCGGTGGTATGGATGTGCAGACTTTTTACCTAGTGTGGAAGATCGTCGGAGCGTAACCCACGAAGAGATTGTATAAGTGTGACATGTAGTTACTTGATTGATTGGAATTTAAACCAAGTATGAAGATTATGGTAATATCGCTAATTTGAGAATTTATGCCTGAAGGGCACTCGATTTATTGGGTTGTGGACTGTGGAGGTTTGCTCCGGTTATGAAGGTTGACCTTGTGTGTTATGGAAAGAGGGGGTTAATACGGACCCATAAAAGGTTATTAGCCTAGTACGGTACGATCAAAATCAGCTTGAGGCCTGTGGATGGATTTAAATTTGAATGTGGGCTCTATATCAGGACGGATATGTTTCATTCAGCATAGCGCACCTTATGAAGGAGTATTCGGACGTTGGATGCTATTTCGTCGTCAGTTATCTCATGTAATGCTATGTTGTGCCGTGTGAGTTGTGAAACGGCTTGATAATTTTTATATGTGTTGAGGTTCCGCGTAGCGATGGTGTTATGAGAATAGGATGGCTCTTGAGTTTCAGATCATATATCGCACCTCCGTCGTGCTTCAGTTTGTAGCTTATGGCGCTATATGTCTCCCCAGGGATGGAATTATGCACTTAGCGTGCTTGTGAACGATATTCAGTATTAAGTAGTAATGAGCAATTTAGCCCGGTGTGTATCTCCATATGTGAGTTGTAATTGGGTTGCACGCCGCAACAGTGTGATGTTGAGTTCAGTCCCCTATATTCTAATTTTTGTGTGTTTTGCTTCCCATTTTCTGAGGAAAGTTCATTTTAGTTGCGTGAGTTGAGTAGTCCCTACCGGAGTTCGTTTTCCTTATATATCACGTTCGAGTTGGTAGCATATTGGCACATTGTGGCAACATATGAGACTTTTGGTCATGTCTAGGTGAGACAAGATTATTGGATCTAGGATCAGTACTATCGGATTATATGAAGTATACCAAGGAGCAAATATAATTATTTGATTCAGAATGAGATGATGGTTCTTGTCAAGAGTAGAGACTCAATGAATTGTTGACTCGCTTGATGGTTATTAATTTCTACACACCTCTTTCGTCGTGGCGGTATTGCAAAAGTTGGGGTAGGATTTATATATGTCATGAGCTGCATTGTGAGCACCAGATTCGAGAGATGTCGGTTATTATGATCAGAGAATGTTATTATGGTCCGTGAATGATGTGGTGCATGGTGAGGATTCAGCAAAGGTGTGCATTCTTGTATTGGTGCATCGTGTAGTAATTGAGACGGCTTTCATAGGTTGGAAGCAGGCCTGGCAGAGAATTTCGGATGTTGGAACAGGGTTCTAAGGCTTATTTACCTAAATGGAAGAGGATATCTTTAGATATGATTGAGCTAATGTGCTCAACTGAGTTGTGGTAGCACGGGTAGGTGCTCTAGGTGCTAAACAGTGATTTCCGACTACCTCAGCGCAGTTCTCAGCACGTTCGAGGACGAACGTATGTTTAAGTGGGAGAGAATGTAACCACCTGATCGGTCGTTTTGAGCTCTAGCACGTCGTTCGGCAGTTTGAGGCCATGAGCAGCTTCACTTAAGGCATTATGACTTGTACCCGTGGTCGGAATTTAATTTTGGGAAGCTCGGAGTTGATTTGGAAAGGAAATTCCCATTTGTGAAGCTTTAAGTTGAAAGAATTGAGTAAAGATTGATTTATGAGTAAACGACCTCGGAATCGGGATTTGACGGTTCCAATAGGGTCGTATGATGATTTCGGACTCGGGCGTATGTTCGGATTGGGTTTCGAATGACCCGGGGGGTTTCAGCGCCTAATATTGGAAGTTAGCATTTGGAAGAATTTCATAAATTTAGATTGAAGTGCATTTCAATGTTATCGATGTATTTCTGGGATCTCGAGTCTGGTAATAGCTCCGTATGGTGATTCTGGTATTGGGAGCGCGATCGGAAGTGGATTTGGAAGTCCGTAGGTCATTTTGGAGTCATTTGGCGAAAGTTAGAAATTTGAAGGTTTTTGAGAAGTTTGACCGGAAGTGTACTTTTTGATATCCGAGCCAGATTCCGATTCTGGAAGTTGGAGTAGGTCTGTAATGTCGAATATGACTTGTGTGCAAAATTTGAGGTCAATCGGACGTGATTTGATAGGTTTAGGAATCGAAAGTAGAAGTTTGAAATTTTATAGTTCATTAAGGTTGAATTGGAGTGTGATTCATGGTTTTAGCGTTGTTTGACGTGATTTGAGGCTTCGAGCAGGTCCGTGTTATGTTATGAGATTGAGTTATGTGATTGGACGGGGTCCCGGGGGCCTCGGGTGTGTTTCAGACGTATGGGAGGAGTTGAAAGCACACCAGATTTTCTAGTGTTCTTGGCACCAATTGCAGGTCTCGCAAATGCGAGAGATTGTTCGCAAATGCGAACCTCGCATTTGCGATGGAGGCTTCGCATTTGCGATGAAGCCCGACCCAGGCAGTGTTCACATTTGCGACACTTTTGCCGCATTTGCGATCCCAGCAGGCGTTGCATTTGTGATGTTGTGGTCGCATTTGTGATCCCAACAGCTGAAGCCCAGGCTTCGCATTTGCGAGGCTTTTGTCGCATATGCGAACCTGGTGTCGCAAATGCGACATCAGAGGGCTGTGTCCAGCTCTTTTAATGCGGGATTTAGGCCATTATTTCATTTCACTTCATCCTCTTATGCGATTTTTGGAGCTTTTGGAAGAGGGTTTTCACCTAGAACTTTGAGGTAAGTAATTTCTACACAAAATGAGGTAAATACATAGATTATGGGTAGATAAACATGTAAAGGTTAGGGAAAATCAAGGGTTTAGGTGAAAACCTAGGTTTTGATAAAAACAAGATCGAACCACGAAATTTGCTATGGAATGGAGTAGAAATCATATATTCTTGATCCTTAGGTTATGGGTAACAACTTTCTTCAAAAATTTCTGGAATCCGAGCACGTGGGCTCGGGGATGAATTTTAGGAACCTTGCATTTAGGATTGGGAAATTGGTTTAATAATTAGAATATGAACTCTTGAGCATGTATTGACTAGTTCTTACCCCATTTGAATAGTTTTTGAATCGTTCGGCTCCGATTTGGACGTTTTAGCGCATTCTTGAATTGGGATATAGGCTTCAGAGCGAGGTGAGTCTCCTTTCTAACCTTGTAAGAGGTAATTGTCCCCATAGGTGAATTAATTGGGTATGTACTTCTATTTGTGGGGGCTACGTACGCACGAGGTGACGAGAGTCCGTGCGTAGCTACTATTATGCTTAAGTTCGGGTAGTCTAGGACCCAAAAGCATGCTTTACTTTAATATTTGCAACACTTTTGTCAACTTAAAAATGCTTAAAACATATCGAACGTATAAATAAATTTCTAAAAGGCTCGACATCATTTCTTGACTATTTAAAAGAGAAGCTTGCCTTTCCCGGAATAATTGCTCCTTGATGAATTCTTGATTTGACTGTTTGAATGTGTTATCTGTTGTGGAACGGGCCGAACGCCTCAGTAGATTAAATAGATGCACCTATGGTTCCCGCCATTCGACCCTCTGGCAATGTACAGTTTAAATATTGTTGGATCGGGCCGTACGACCTCGGCATGATTTGCGCATGCTTGTGTTGCTTGCCTTGAAATGTATAGATGTTGATATTTGTTCTCCCTGGCCTGAGATAAATGTATAAATGATAAAAATGAATTTGAAAATTTCCTATACACGAAAGAATTGTTTACTTGCCTCATGCTACTGAGTTGCATCCATTTTTATTAAAATCCTCAATTTACTATATTGTTGATGTATTATTATTGGACCACTAGATGTCGAAGTCGACCTCTCGTCTCTACTTCTTCGAGATTAGACGGGATACTTACTGAGTACACGTTGTTATTGTACTCATGCTACACTTGTTGTGCATTTTTGTTGCACAGGTACATGTACCTCTAGCGGCCTAAGGCGTAGCAGCATGGATGATACGGAGACTTAGGTAAGCTGCATCTCTCGAGGCGACCCGCAGCCGACATAATCTCTTTCAGTGTATAGTATTTACCTTCTGTCCGATTTGTATTCCGGACAGTTATTGTACTTCATTTGATTTCCTAGAATTAGCTCATGCACTTGTGACACCAGGTTCTAGGATGTTTATGGGATTATTCAATATTAAGTTTATTAAAGACAACATTTTATTTAAGTGATTTCATTGTTTATTGTTTAATGCATAAAAGAAATGATTTCAATAAATACTAAAAGTGGGAATTTAATTAACTTCTTGGTGTTGGCTTACCTGACAGTGGTGTCCGGCGCCATCACGACTCTTAGTGAATTTTGGGTCGTGACAGTACCTATCCATGCTGAACACGGCTACTTGTCTTTGTGCACACCTACCCTATTATTTGGAGATCTAACATTTATCTGTTTGTATATTATAAATTTAATAGTTTATCTGGACTAGTTTAATGATTTAGTAGATTTAATACTATTTTCTGTATAGATCTAACAATTTATCGTTGTGCACATGACCAATCTGTGCTACATGAACAAAATATATACTACACATGATATAATTGGGAAATATGACCAAATCATCAACCGAAAGCCATGAACGAGAGTATCTTTGTGTATAGAAAATATAATGATCAAACAGGGGACAAAGTTATTAGGAAAAGATAATCCAGTTGATTATGTCCCCTTTCAAAGAAAATATGAACGGCTCATAATCAATCTGAACAAAAGGAAAAAGTAGTATCGTTATCTCACTCAAAATAGGTGCTATTATCTGGACTCCTTGAACTATGCACGTGCATACTTCTAAGTTCTAACTGGATATAGTAGTAATATATATTAGTTTATCTAAGTTTGGTGTAGTATATAATTTGATTTATACCAACAAGTGGCTTAATGGTGATGATTGCGCGTAGGTAAAAAATTCAACATCGTCATCAACATCATTCTGTGTTAGCTTTGCCTCATGAGATAGAGGAAAGTACAAGTTGTTGCTTGATGTTTGGAGATGGCCATTAAGTTGAGAAGCCACTAGGCGATCTAGGGCTACCCAGTCGGCTTTTATATCGCGCTCCTCGTGGTAATTACTCATGCAAGAATAATGTTGATCGGTTCCTGTTGATGACATGATCTCATCGAAACTGCAATCTTGATGAACTTCACGATGATTCTCCAGCTCGCGAAGGTGTAAGAAATTGCGCCCTTCACTAATTCCAGTGCTGCTGATTTGCATATTAGTATCAAATTGAATGTTTTCATTGTTGTTGAACTGCTGGATATTGGTCATGTGTTTGGTTTGATCATGTTCTTTATTGCATGACCTTCCCATGTACACGAGTATTTGATCAAGTACGCCATCGGTGTTTGAGTTCTGAATAAGAGTTCTAGAGACAACAGAGGAGCTTTGAGGATTTTCAAGAGCCTTATGGTAATTCTTCTTCTTGAAAACACGGCAGACTACCCATCCCTCTTCCTGAGCAGCTGATTCGGAGGCCTGGATATGAAAATAAAACGAGTTTATGTACATAAGCAGTTCAGTTCTTTACATTATCAGGTCACTATAAAGATATGTATTAGGTTACATGAAACAATATGTAAAAAAGTGAAATTCAATACGACAGGTTACATACTACAACAAACAAAATTGGGGTACGTACACAAAAGTTGACGGCATCTTGGGGAGTATTGTTGTCGTCGAGACGATACTCATGCATGATCCAATCTAATTTCAGACCATGAGGGGCACGTCCTTTATAGAAGACTAAGGTTTTTCGCATTCCTATTCTCTTACAATTGCCATATATTACTTTGTCCCGACCTGTAGCCTTCCAAAACCCCGCAGCAGTGGCACGATTTGTGCGAGTCCCAGTCGGATATTTCTTGTCCTTGTGACTGAAGAAGTACCAATCATTTTGTGGCGTCGATCCTATTTTGCACTTCTCTGGCAGTAATTTAAAAAACGGTACGGTCAATCTTTAGACTAAAATATAAAATAGAGACATTCTTTCTCCGTTTTAATTTATGGGAACCTATTAAACTGGGCATATAGTTTAAGAAAAAGAGAAATTTTTTGAACTTTTGGTATAAAATGAGGTATGTATATTTTGTGTGACTATAATTTATTGCATAAAGGTATATTGTTTCCAAATGTGAAAATAAGTCATTATTTTTGACACGAACTAAAGAAAAATAACTTCACATAAATTGAAACAGAGGGAATGGATAAGAATGGAGGGAGTACATTAATATACATATTAACAACTTCTTGAGGAAGGTCGTTCTCACCTTGAATGTCCCATGGTTCGAGCTTGTTGAGATCAACTTCGCCGATTACGTCAAGGTCTATCTTGTCGCTAGCAATTTTCTTCCTCAAGTAATAGTGAAGAAGTTCTTCCTCTGTTGGATGGAAACGAAAACCCGGAGGCACTTGTGATTGACCATTCACTGATATATTCATCTTTTGTGTCACAAATGGAGCTTATAGCTAGAGAGAGAAGGGAATATTTGCCTTGTATCAGCTTAATTTGATTTCCTAAAATAGATAGTTAGCAACTGATGTGAGTGTAGAAAAGAGGGTTGGAAGATTATTGAAGAAGAGAGGTAAAAAGGGAAGGGAGGAAATACGATGATTTATATGCAGTGGTTAGGAACAGAATATATTGGGTCCAAAATGCATGAAAAGGTTTGGTATCATGGCCAATAGAGGACTTTACACAATTTTTATGAAAAAAGAGAGATCGAGAAAAAGCAGAATGAAATCAAATTGACTAATAGTCTAATACACCAGACCAAAAGGTAAGCCGGTAAGGTTGTGGGCCCTATTATAGGTAGAATTATCGGGTCCCACATCTTCTTAGTGGCTTTTGTCTTCCTATAATCCATTGGTGGGGTAACCCTGCATCAAGAAACTATGACCCTCGACCTTAATATCTCAAGAAAAGCCCTCTTAAACCACCACTATCCTATGAAAATCTCTCTGTCTCTCCTTTTTTATAACTACTAATCTTACTACACGCGTGTTGCGCGTGAATCCTGTCTGAACGAAAATAAATTTTTTGAAAAAATTCATAAATATTATATAAAAAATTGTGTTTGACTAAGAAATAAAAGTTAAAGAGAAAATGTAAACTCTTGAAATGATAAATGTCGATCCTATTTAACTAACTCAATACAGAAAGGAACTTTACCCCACAAAAGGTCATAACCTATCTCGGTTAATATATTCAACTTGAAATTTATCTCAATTTAATTATTTTATTGCTTAAACTTTATAAATTATCATGCTTCCGTTTTAATTTTAGTTAGACCACATAACCTTTGAAGATTTAAGAGCTTTTTTAGAAAATTTTCTTGAAGAGTAATATGTTCATATGTATTCTTGTGTTCATTCTATGAGACACAACAGGTCAGCTAACTCACAAGATGCTTTTTTATTTTTCTTGCGAGCAATGCAACTTGTTCTTGTTCTTTATTAACTAATACGAAATACTATATGAATTATTTTCAATATTGTGTTTGTGGATTTTCTTCAATATTAAAAAATAATTAAATTATAATTCTGTCTAGTGTAAAATAATTTTTAAAGTGTAAAAAAACGAACAATATTTTACTAAAAAGGGTTGTGCTTTAAATATAATATAATTCTTTGATAAATTCTCCCGTGATATAGGAGCTAATGATGATCCATAAATTCTTTTACCATGTTTTTAGTAATCTATTATCGGAAAAAGAATCGAAGATGTAACCAAAAAGATAAAGAACTGAAAAATTTGTAAGAAAGAATAAAAATACTTACGTCTGCACGCTGAAGGTATCTCTGTGTCAGTTGCTACCCCAAAATTCTAGCTATACCAAGTCCTTTATTTGGTCAAAGTTTTGCATCTTGCAATGTACAGTAAAAGAATTCTAGATTAACGTGGATATCCCTTATTTAGGATCAGAATCTTAATGATATAAAAGTTCTTAGGTGATTTTAATTTTTAAATATTAGGGTTCTTTAAATAAGGAAAAATTTAATTGATTTCACACACTTAAATATTAGGGTATATAAATATATGACTATTTTGTCTAGCATGAAATTAATTTTTAGAGGGTAGATGCGAACGACATTTCGCTAAGGGTCTTTGTTGTGACGATCTAAAGGGTCATCACCTGTTTTCTTACTCATTCCGTGCTTCCGAGGCCTTGAAAACCTCATTTGTAGTCGCCTCGAATTGCGTACGCAGTTCGGGCGCGTAGCCGGAAAGCTTAAATATGAAATTATGTGATAAATGCTAAAATTTGATATTAAAATGAGTAAATTTGACTTCGGTCAACATTTTGGGTAAACGGACCCGGACCCGTGATTTGACGGTCCCGGAGGGTCCGTAGAAAAATATGGGACCTGGGCGTATGCCCGGAATCGAATTCCGAGGTCCCAAGCCCGAGAAATGAATTTTTGAGTAAAATTATTTTTCTGAAATTACTAAGGAAAATTGAAATAAAATTTGATTAGAACGTGTTGGTATTGGGCCCGTATTTTTGTTCCGGCGCCCGGTACAGGTCTTATATGTGATTTAAGATGTTTCTGTAAAGTTTGGTTGAAATCGGACGTCGTTTAACGTGTTTCGGACTTTAAGTTCTAAATTTGAAAGTTAATGAGGTTTGAGGAAAAACTAGTGATTTTGAGGTTTGATTCGTTGTTTTTGATGTTATTTTGGCGATTTGATCGCACAGTTAAGTTCGTAGGATGTTGTTGAGTTAGTGCATGTGTTTGGTTAGGAGCCCCGAGGGCTCGGGAGGAGTGTTTCTGAGGTATTTCGGAGTGGTTTCAAACTTAGAAAAATTGCAAATTTTGGCTTCAGCAGTTGCAGGTCCATTTCTTCTTCGTGTTCGCGATGCATCTTCTGCGTTCGCGAAGCTTCCCATTTTCCTTTCATCGCGTTCGCAGCATTGGCTACGTGTTCGCGTAGGGTCAATTGACCCTGGGGGGGCTCAACCTTCTTTCTCCTTCGCGTTCGCGCTAGTAACCCCGCGTTCGCGTAGTGTCCAGGACTCCTCCATCGCGTTTGCGTGAAGTCCCACGCGTTCGCATAGAGCAACTTCTGAACCCCCGCATTTTTATTCTACGCATTCGCGATAACCTTTCTGCAATCGCGATGGCCTGTAAGTGCTACCCTTCGTGAACGTGACCAGCCTGTCGCGAACGCGAAGGGCAATTTTGCCCGGTTATATTTTTAATTTCCAGAACAGTGTAGTTACGGGATTTTCATTAACACTCACGAACTCCTTCTTCTCCAAGGTCCTTAGGCATCCATTGAAGCTCTCCTTCACCAACACTTCTTGGGTTAGTAGATTTCAACTCGTTTTCTTCATTTTTCATCAATATCTATTGAATTCCTAAGCCTAAAACATGTAATTTAGGGTAGAAATTGGAGGAAATGGGTAGAGTTAGGGCTTTTTGAATTTTCTTGATTTAGACCTTGTTTTGGGGTCGAATTTGAAAACAAATTATACATTCGGGCTCGTGGGTGAATGCGGGATATGAACTTGGTCCGAACCTCGTCTTTTGACCAAGCGGGCCCGGGGTCAATTTTTGGGATTTTGGGAAGAAAGCTTGGAAATCTATAATTAGGCATTGGGTTTGATTTGTTTAGCATATATTGATATTATAAAGTCATTATTAAATAGATTTGATTGAGTTGGAGCCGAATTCGAGAGGGAAAGCGGTTGTTGTGGATTGATTTGGCCGCGGAAGTTGAGGTAAGTGTTTGGTTTAACCCTAGCCTGAGGGACTAGGAGTTGAGTCTTATTTGCTAAATTGCTTCTTGTTGAGTACGACGTATAGGCATGGTGACGAGTATCTATACGTTGGTGTCTAGCATGACCGTGGGTCTTTAAATGGTGAATATCTTGATTTCGTTATATGCCCCTTGCCTTAGTGATGATTCCTATTTGTTGTGAAAAGCTTGTGAAAGGAAATTGTGACCTATGAACAACGAGGAGCATCGGCTCAAGTTATATTTCAATTGTGAATATCTATGAAATGGTTGAACCCTTTGGAGCATTGGCTCAAGTGGTAAAGTGAGATATGAAATAAAAGTGAGAGGAAGAGAAAGAGTATTTAAATTATTCCCTTTCCGGGATATTGTTGTTTATTGATAATTTTTCCTTGCCGGAATGTTGAGATTATTGATGTTGTACCCTTGCCGGAATTTAATTATTTAATTGTGTTTCCTTGCCGGGATTTCTTTTATTATTTTGTTCATTCTCTTGCCCCCTTGTTTGTGATTGTTGTTTGGGTGAGGAAGAGTGTTAAAGCACGAAGGGTGATGCCGTGCATTGTTTGTTTATTGTGAGGAAAGAGTGTAAAGCACGAAGGGTGATGCCGTGCATTGTTTGCTTATGGTGAGGAAAGAGAGTAAAAGCACAAAGGGTGATGTCGCGCCGCACGATGTACCATTCCGTGCCGATTCTATTGATTATATGTGAGGAAAGAGAGTAAAAGCACGAAGGGTGATGCCGTGCACATTTTATTATATCATTGCTTGGTGAGGATGAGAGTAAAAGCATGAAGGGTGATGCCGTGCACTTGTTGCTTTCTGTCTCTTTATTAATGTCTGAGTTGTGTTAATTCCTTCGTTGCTGTACGACTTTTACTTGAAATTATTATTTTTCCTTAGCATGCTCCCCCTCCCTTCCCATATTGATTACTTGTCTCTGTATTTCGATTCCGCTGTATATGTATATATAACAGCACAGGTTTATGTGGTAGTCCGGTCTAGCCTCGTCACTACTTCGCCGGGGTTAGGCTAGGCACTTACCAGCACATGGGGTCGGTTGTGCCGATACTACACTTTGTGCTCTTTTGCACAGATCCAGGTGTTGGACAGCAGCTGCAGTAGCGCGGGAGTTAGCCTTCAGTCCAGCGAGACACCGAGGTAGCCTTGCAGGCGTTCGCAGGCCCGGCGTCTCTTCTATCTTTTCTTTCAGTCTGTTATCTCATGTATTTCGAGACAAACAGTTATATTTTCCTTCAGACGGTTGTGTTTAGCACTCTTAGTAGTTCGTGAGTATGTGACACCAGTTCTTGGGTAGAGGTTTATGTTGATTTTCTGCATTGTTGTTCAGATTCTTTAATTTAAGACTTCCGCTTATTACTTATTCCGCNATTTCTATTCAGTTTTCTATAATTTAAGACTTCCGCTTATTATTTAATTTCGTTGCTTTTATATTATTGCCGATAATTGTTAAAAAGGGATTATGTTATTAATGAAAAAGTAATTAAATTTGTCTTGCCTAGCTCTCACTAGTAGGTGCCATCACGACTCCCGAGGGTGGAAAATTCGGGTTGAGACATTTGTGCTTTTAATAAAGTACTAGTCTCTATGTATGTGTGTTGCACGTAAATCTTCAGTCAATTATTTATGTGACAGAACAAGAATTAAATTTATTATAAAATATATATACAAGAAGAAAGAATCATTTTAAAGCAATTAACATGGATGCAATGGAATTATATAAATCTGTTGTCTATTTGTCATGATCCAATATCCACCAAGGGTCGTGATGGCGCCGGACACCATCGTCAGGAAAGCCGACACCAAATAACTAGTAATTTCTCTTTTTAGATATTTCTGAAATTATTTCTTTCATACATTTAAACAATAAATAATAAATTTTACTGAATAAATAATATACCTTTAACAATTTTAAAATACTAAATAATCCCATAGACATCCCAGAACCCGGTGTCACAAGTGCATGAGCAATTTCTAGGAAAACAATATAGTACAATAACTGTCCGGAATACAAATTGTACAGTAGAGAAAATACAATACAGTACTCTGAAAGAGACTCTACTGGCTGTCGGTCGTCTCAAGAAGTGCAGCCCACCTAAGCCTCCATATCAACCATGACGTTGCGCCCGACGATGGCACTAGACGTACATGTGCTTGTGCAATAAAAATGCACAACGAGTGTAGCATGAGTACAAAAATAACGTGTACTCAGTAATTATCCCATCTAATCTCAAAGAAGTAGAGACGAGAGGTGGACTTGGACACTTACTAGTGGTCCAATAATGATATATCAATAATATAATAAATCGAGGATTTTATAAAAAATAGTTGTAACTTAGTAGCATGAAGCAAGGAAACAGTTTTTTCGTTTATAGGAAATTTACAAATTCATTTTCGTCATTTATACATTCATCTCAAGCTAGGGAGAACAAATATCAACATCAATGAATTTCAAAGCAAGTAATACAAGCATGCGCAAATCATGCCGAGGTCGTACGGTCCGATCCAATAATATTTAAATTGTGCACTACCAGAGGGTCGAATAGCGCTAACCATAGATGCATCTATCACCCCGCTCGTGAATCATACATGCGATGTGGTCAAATATAAATAAACAATCACCCTGCTCGCGAATCATACATGCGACACAGGTACGCATAGAAACACACATTCAAACCGTCAAGACTTCATCAGGGAAACAATTATTCAAAGAGGTGTAAATTTCTCTTTTACAAGTCAAGAAAATGAAGCTTAACTCTTTTAGAAAATCATTTGCCACTTCGATATGATTTAAGCAATTTAAACTATTAATAAGGTTACAGTTATTACAAGTAAAGCATGTTTTTGGGTCCTAGACTACCCAGACATAAGCATAATAGTAGCTACGCACAGACTCTCATCACCTTGTGCGTACGTAGCCCCCACAAATAGCAACACATATCCAATTAATTTACCTATGGGGACAATTCCCTCTTACAAGGTTAGAAAGGAGACTCACCTCGCTCCGAAGTTCCATAACCGGCATTCCACGCCTTTTCGAAGACTAAAATTGATGCACATTGCTCTAGAACTAGCCAATAATTACGTAAACTCATTAATATATGATCAATTACTCATTATAATCATAACAATTCCTAGCCCCTATCGAAAAGTTGACAAAATTGCCCTCGGGCCCACGTATCCCGATTCCAGAATTTTTCGAAGATAAAGTTTACCCATAACCTCACGAACTCAAATATATAACTTTCTCTCAATTTCATGTCCAAAATCGTGGTCAAAATCCAAGAATATCAATTTTCTAGGTTTTCCTCAAAAACCCAAATTTCTACCAATTTTTATGCTAAAATCTATACATAATCAATGTATTTAACTCAAGATAGGTGGGGATACCTCACCTTGCCATTGATGATGAAAAACCCCCACTTGAAGCTCTCCAAAAATTGCCCAAACAAGAGTGAATGGAAGAAAATGGGCCAAACTCCCGCTTTAAAGAAACCTCTCTGCCTCCATCATTTTCGCATCTGCGGTGCACAGGCCGCTTCTGCGGTCCTGCTTCTGCGCCGCATATGCCGTTTCTGCGGTCCTAGACTCGAATCCAAATTCCGCTTCCGTGGTCTCCTCATCGCAGATGCGCACCTGCATATGCGGGTAAAGTTCATCACCTGCGGTCACCGCCCTTCTTCGCTCAAACCGCACCTACGACCATTACCTCACTTCTGCTATAGCACACCTGCGGTCAAATTGCGCAGGTGCGATTACACCCAGACTGGTGCACTTCAGCCATTCCATATGCTTTATTTTCGATCTGTTAACTACTCGGATTCCACCCGAGGCCCCCGGGACCCCGTCCAATCATTCCAACCAGTCCTAAAACATAATGCGAACCTGCTCGAGGCCTCAAATCACATCAAATAATGCTGAAATCACGAATCACACCCCAATTTGAGCTTTATGAACTTTAGAACTTCAAACATCTACATTCGATGCCGAAACCTATCAAATCACGTCCGATTAACCTCAAATTTTGCATACAAGTCATATTCGACATTACGGACCTACTCCAACTCCCGGAATCCAACCCCGATATCAAAAAGTCCACCTCCGGTCAAACTTCTCAAAAACATTCAAATTTCTAACTTTAGCCAAATGACTCAAAAATGACCTACAGACCTTTAAATCCACTTTCAATCGCGCTCCCAATACCAGAATCACCATACGGAGCTATTCCCAGGCTCGGAATCCCAAACGGGCATCAATAACATTGAAAGGCACTTCAACCCAAATTTATGAAATGCTTCCAAAAATGCTAACTTCCACTATAGGCGCCAAAACGCTCCCGGGTCACCCAAAACCTGATCCGGGCTTACGCCCAAGTCCGAAATCATCATACGAACCTGCTGGAACCTTCAAATCTTGATTCCGAGGTCGTTTACTACAAAATCCAATCCTAGTCAATTCTTCCAACTTAAAGCTTCCGAAATGCGAATTCTCTTCCCAATTCAACTCCGAACTTCCCGGAATTCAATCCCGACCATGCGTACAAGTCATAATACCTGAAGTGAAGTTGCTCATGGCCTCAAACTACCGAACGATATTAGAGCTCAAAACGACCATTCGGATCGTTACACTATTTGTAAGAGGTGTTTAAAGTATTTTCATTCATGTATAATTTGTATGGCGTTGTAACTTCAGCAATAGGGAGGACACTTATTTTATATTATAATAATTCCATATAGATTAGGAAGAACTTTTAAAGTTTGTAATATTATCCAACAAAATAATTTATCTTTTTGCAAACATAAGATAATCGGCTCTTAGTGAGTGCTGTAGATTAATTGTGAATTCTCATGTAACTGCTTGTGCACGAGATGCGATGGTTTATACTTGAAAATTGCTAGATGTATTGGAAAATGGTGTGTCACAGTGTCTCATTCTAACGAAATATGCCAAAGCGAATTTCTTTTCTACTTATCCTCCGTGGATTGAATGTGACTACCGGAATTGTCGATCAGTCGATCACACACAATAGAGTGCGAATGCAACATAATTTATTTTTCGTTAGATAAGATTATATAAGAAAAAGATACGAAACTTACAGATTTAAAAAAAATTAGTTTCTAAAATTTTAAAAAAATAAAATAAAAAAAGATGTGATTAAACCACAATTGATTAATAAAAGAAGAAACGACACAACATCAGAATTCTCCAATTATGAAATTTTGCCAGCTCAATTGCTAGCCCAGGCAAAACATGATGACAAGAGTATTAGTTCTTCAGGATGTGGCTTTTGCATTGATGATTGTAGTACGATTTATGTTTCTGAAGGTCTAATTCTTTTCTGAAGGGAGACTTATTATTTATTGGACAGTAAACGCAATCAGTAAAAGAGTATATAAAATGCGATCTATAAATTATGACCCTAAATCAAAGCACCATAATTAAGAATAGGACAAAAATAATTATTGCCCTCAATTTCATATATATGGCCCTAAACCAAAGCATTACTCAATTGTGAAAAAGAAAAGAGAAAAGAAAAAAGAACTAATAATGCATTTGGAAAACTTTGCTCCTTTCTACAACAATATCACAATTATATCCAATAGCCAAACCCCATAAACTAAAGATTTCAGCATTAACAAATGCAGGAATAAAAAGAAAGCAAAATAGAACCATGTTAGAATTCATTAGCATTTAAAGACATTATGGGAGAGCAACAAAAGAAAAAAAAATAAGGCAAAAGCATTTGACATGCTTAATTATAGCCAATTAAAAAATGTAAATATAGTAGTAACAAGGTTGTAAACTACTTGTTAGTTTGAAAGTTAAAAACTTTTTGTTGGTTTGGAACTTACCCGGCGAGAGGCTTATGCGGCGTTACACTTTAAAATATCTGCATCAAAAAAGTTTATTATGATGAATAATGCGGAACAATACCCATAGAAACTGGAGAACTAAATATCAAGCGTAGTCCAAGAATTATACGCAATATCTTGTAGGGACGGTATATGTGTAGTTTATATTGGAAAAAAATTTTAGCCTTGGATTATTTATAACTACATCCTTAAATTATATATAAAAATACTAAGAGCATAAAAGTCGATCAATATTTCTGGGATAGTTTAGTTGTTCTTTATATCGGTAGACATGAGGAATATTCTATAAACAATTATTATCTTTTTCCAGATCTAACTCCACATAACATAAAACAAAAAGATTTCACCATTAAGAAATAAGGGAACAAAAAAGAAAGCAAAACAAATCATGTTAGGAAAATTATCTTTGGTTTGCAAATAGAAAGAAAAGAAATAAAAAAGAGAAGTTTTTGACATGGTTATAACCAACTACAAACAGTAAATACATGATAATATATATGAACGCCATAAAGTTATAATATAAAGTACCTGTCCGTTTGGAACTTACTCGGCTAGAGGTTCATGGGGCTATACACTTGCGAGAATATCTATGGCAAAGAAGACACGGTAAAACCTTTTTTATAATACTAAGGATGGCAGGACTTGTATGGAAGTAGGATGCCTGATTGGTATAAGAATTCAACGCAAATTTGTATTACTGTGAGGTTTTTGATGTTAGAATTTTAATTTAGATTGAAAAAGAATTCCAGCCTTAGATAATTTACAATAACATCCTTAAATTATACAAATATTTAAGGGCATAAAAGTTGATTAATATTTCGGGGATATTTTAGTCGTTCAATATTTAGCATAAAACATTCGTGCTTTTATATATATATATATATATATATATATATATATATATATATATATATATATATATATATATATTACTATATTATATATATATATTGGTATTCGATTTTTTGATTTGATGAATCCGGTTCTATTCATATTCGTTGGGCATAAAAAAAGTATATTAAAAAAACTATTTCGTATTAAAATTTATTTATTTATATATAAGAATTTAAAGTCGAAACTTCTAAGTAAGAGCCGAAGAATCTTATATATAATCTCCATCACACCATACTTTTTAGCACTTTTCTCACTCTTTTTATGCATCCATCTCTCACTTTACTCGTGCAACTAACACCAAGGATAAGGAGAGATAGAGACGGGGTCGGAGCATTGCGCTTTCCAAATTCATGATAGTCTATCAGATAGTTATAGAATTGAAATAAAGATACAAATTTTCTTTTATAGCTATTTCCACCTTCATTTCAATCAGTGCCGGCCCAAAGAGGAGGCAGCTAAAGCAATTGCTTTAGCC